>NW_017304450.1:1407802-1411137 GCF_001594115.1 Trachymyrmex septentrionalis | reverse complement strand
CGCCGCCGCCGCCGCCGCCGCCGCCGCCGCCGTTGCCGCGCGCGCGATGGCCGCATGCTTGTATTGCTCGTGCTCGGTGCTGCCGGTGCATAGTGTACGCGTGACAGGAACGACGACGACGACGTTCGGGTCGTCACCGTCGGCGACGACGACAGAGACGACAGGGACGACCTCGACGACAGAGGTGGTGCTGCTGCTGCTGCTGCTGCCGGCTGCTGCGCTCCGTGGCCGGCCGCTCGACGAGAAGCAGTCAAGTCTACGCACGCTCCGCTCCGGATTCGACGTCCCGCATTCACCACCGGTATCGGCGGGCGGCGACTGCGGGGCCAACGGCCGCCGGTAAATCCGTCGACGAGATCGACGAGATTCACGAGATACGTGTGCCCCTGTGCCGCACCCGTTGAATTTCGTAATTATTCGCACGACACTCGACGTCGGGCCACTGAAGAAGTGACGTCGCGCAGAAAGAGAAGAAAAAATCGGGTCAGTCGTCTTTTTCGCATCGAACGGACGACCGTCCGACCAGCGGTATCGGACTGACCGGATCAGCCGGTTGACCTGAACTCCAAGATGAAGAGAGCCTTTTCGGGAGTACAATTATTGTGTGTAAGAAATAGAAATAGTAACGTTTAAATTTACATATTTATTTTAATATATTTTATATCTTATTTTATATCTGCAAATATATAGATATTTATAGCAAAATTTATTTAAAAAAATTGCGAATAACAATTGCTGAGCATCAAAAAGAGTTCCAGTTCATTTGCCTGTCAAGAAGATTCGTGATACTTTATATTAAATATGTTAGGATTATGTAGTTATTTTGTAATTTGCACCAATGAAGGATGAATTGGAGATAATTTTATTAATCATCCATGTAATTTTTATTATTTCTTTGTCACTTTTTTAAATAAAATCTAGAACTCTTAAATTTTCATTAAAAAGGAAATATAAATATTCTTATTTGGAAAGAAACTGGTAATTACATTTGAAAAAAATGACATTTTAAAATGAAATAACTGCGGAATCCGTAAAATGAAGCCGAAAACATAAATTTTTACTTTAATTCGTTACAGTGAAATATAATTTTACTTATTACATACAAATCACAAGGAGGTTTTTGCCCTCCAAAAATTAAATATATATTATAAATTTTTATAATTATAATATACATGTATTATATCGAGCTATAAAAGTGATATTTTTTGTGTAGTTTTAATTGCCAAGCTGTTTATTGTTTAAATTGATTGAAAAAAATATCTATGCATGTGTATATATAGTATGTGTGTGTGTGTGAGAGAAAGAGAAAGAGAGAGACCGTTTTTGCGAACAAATATCAATTCGTTAAAGAAAGAAAGTACGTTTACGTAGAAATGTATGTCATTGGATAAACTAAAATAGTGTACATATAAAGTCATATCTACGTGATAAATATGTAACATTTTATATCTCAGAAATTTTTTTCAATTTCTTTACGTGATATTTTCATCACTCCGATTGCTCGTAAGAGCTTCTCTCAGTTTTGTAACAAGAATTTATTGTATGTATATACCCGACAGACACGTTGCAGGTTAAGGAAACAAATGTCCTCGTTGCCTATGTCAAACGAGTTATACTTACCAACGTTGCAACCTGCAACTTGTATACCTTGCGTTAATACTCCTAGAATTATCATTTCCTCGCAGTGTAACGTAAAATTACGCGACATTCAATGAGACGATCAAGGTTGCACACTCGCTGTTCTCACGTCGACCTTCGTCATTGTGAAATCATCGAAATTAACGTCGTCGTCGCGATGCTAATCGCAAATTGATTAATTTTTGCGGAGCTGACGTCGAAATCTTTAACACTGACGCTACTAACGTTGTCTGTAAAGCCCATTTAATTTATGCTAATGAAAAAGGCACTAATTATGTTAATTAAAAAGGCATTAATTAACTTCACGGAACGAAAATGACGTGACTTGTATAAAAAATAATATCAAGTCTAACCTTAATAAGAATAATCCAAATTAGGTATAAAGGGAATTTGTATAATTGAATGAATCCAATAGATACAATTATCTATTGTCAATTTCGGAGGAATTGCAAGTCGCGTGTCTAGCGTTTTTTGCATAGTATATACTCGAAGAGTAGTCTCTCGTTTCGACAACTTTGAATTTGCACTTTCGATTACTTCGCTAATGTCGCGAGTAAACGTGACGTGATCTTTTGTCATTCAGTTGCCGATCGTTGACTGGCACGTACAATTTCGTAATTTATTTGTCCGCACGCGACGAACTACCCTAAACCGAGCGAGGCCGAGAAGGCTCTCGCATAAATCATTGCGTCCATAATAATGTAAGTGTGACTTTGCAAAACAACCGTGGCAGCCCTGAACCTTGATCTTATCATCGTGCGTGTTTCATCGCGTCCGTTAATGATCGTTGTCGGTATAAGTTTCAAGTTACGAGAGAACAATTAAACTAGACGCGCCGAAAGGAAAGTTTAACGTCGAAAGGAACAAATTGACTTTGGAACGATTCCAATAGCGCAAGTCGTATATTCTAATCGGGCGGATTGAGACGAGTTTATACACGATTTTTATCACGTCAAGTCTAAGGAAATTGTATAATAGCGTTTAAAATTTATAATCTCTCTCATGACGATTTCTCAAATTCTTCCCGATGAAATATTGGGGATATTACTGAAAATAAAACACAGCTGCTTGCCAGGATCATCACGAATAACGCTCTACATATTCCATTATATTATTATAGTGAAAGAATATCATTAATTGGGTCAATCACAGATACCGAGTAAAACTTTATTGTATATAACTTATAAATAAGGAAAACAATAATAACACTATTTTAACATAATGTTTATGTGAAAATTATATAATTTTATTGATTACATTACGTTTGCGTGATGTAATCACAGTTGCACTGGTATAATATTTAATCAAATGTTCTCTACAAGAGATAATTGTTCGATAAGCCCGTAGTGACTTTATCGTGTTAAGCGCATATGTATCACGCTATACGCTATAGTTATATGTACATATATTACATTAAAACTTTGAATTGTAAGATTTATCATTTATGTTATAACTTCATTCTACATAACAGAACATTGTTGTAAGAAATTGATGTTAAAATCAAATTTTCAATTCAATAACTGCACCTTATCTACATTTTGTGCATTATACAAGAATAACACCTAAGTATTAGAGTATTATAATTGGGTTATGAAGAATATTGCGTTATTGATATCTATATATTATTATAATGGATTTTTACGATATTATTTTTACAGTTTTCTTCTTTCTCTCATAAATATACTATATTTTATATT
>NW_017304450.1:1402420-1407702 GCF_001594115.1 Trachymyrmex septentrionalis | reverse complement strand
ACATTAAAAAAAAAAAATATATATATATATATATATATATTAAGAATAAATTTTTGTATAAAAATTGTGAAAAAATAAAATGTTAATTTTAACTTAAAGACGTTAATTTTAACATTTTTCCATGTCTCAGAAAATCCACTGTGCGTCTTTAAGTTAAAATTAACATTTTATTTTTGACAGTGTATAAATTAATATTGTAAAAGAGAATGATCTTAAGAATTTTTCCGAAGGAATGTAATTATTTATAATTATTTAGTCCTAAACGATTATCACTGTAGAAGAAGAAAAATAAAAGGTTATACCTGACAAACAATGTTTATCAAAGAATTAAATTAAATGGATTGTCTATATCCAGATTAGCTCTATAATCCTGGTTTACGTTGAAGGAGAAAATGTTTCGTGTTCTACTCACGTAACATGTTATGTTACGTTTGTAAACGTCACGATTAGCTCATATTCTGTATCGTTGCTCTAAAGTAATTAAATTGCATAGGAAAACGGCAATGATCGACGAAATGAACGCATTTCAACTGAATCATGGTTTCCAACCGCGACGATTTTCGATTGAACAAGCTACTAGATTAGAGACATCTGTCAAAACCTTAGTTAATACTCGAATTCGAGCGACTCGTTCACCCGTGACTAATACCAGTTGGCATGCGAAAATTAATGCAAATACAAAATAAGTTCTTGCAAGCAATACGTCGAGTGTGAAATGGTGTAGGTCGGTGACATCGTGTTCTATTTCTCAAATGATCTTTGGCTGGATTTAATTAATACGAGCGTTGTTAGAAGTAAATTAAACGAGATATATATGTATAGTGTTGTATTCTATCGTGCGTGACTACGACTATATTCGACGCAATGTAACGTGATTTTTTTTTATATCATCGTTTGGGGGGGAGGACGCAACATTTTCAATAAAAAATGCGTTATATTAGTAAATCGCATAGATGATATTTTTGACTATTTCGGCACGATACTTTCAGTTTTTTGCGGTGTTCGATGCGATGTTTGTGGAAGGGAATAAAATAATAAAGATCTATTTTTGCATGTTTCTACACCGGATTTGATATTACTACGTTTCCGTAATCGTTTTAAATAATTTTAGAATAGATTTAAACACAAAGATTCGTGCACATACAGGAGCATTTAAAATCCAGAAATTATTTTATATTTATTACGGTTTTGAAGAAAATTGATTATATAAATATATAAACGGATCTTCAAAAATGCATTCTGTGTATTTTCATCTAATTTATTTTAATACTATTTTTATTTCTAAAAAATATGTAAAGTATATAATATTGAATTATTCATAAGACACGAGGATAATATAATTAATTTATTTAGTGCATATTTTTCTAAGTTCAGATTGCGATCTTATTAATAACTAGTTTAATTAGAAATTATAATAAATACGAAATTAAATATAATTAAATAAAGATTATAATTCCATTTCTGATATTTGTAAGAATGGAGTGGTTTTATTATTTTAATGCAAAGTTAAATAACTCATACGCAAATTTTTCAAATAATAAACCTAATATCGCAAATCATAGACTGGAAATTTAATAACATCGAATTTTAGTTGCAATATTTACACAAATACGTATAACAATTGTATTCTTTACAGACAAAGTTTAATGTATGTGTTTCTTATTTTATGTTCCAGGAGAAAACAACATTCATTTATGATTGCATTGAACGAAGAAAGGTAGCAAGTTGAGAAAAATACTTCTCGATCTCTGTGCGCGAAACTTTGCGACCCATATTCGCTCGAACACATTCGTTCTCTTAAGAAGCTCGACATCGAAAAACCATCGCATCGATCCTTTAATGTATATCCAACGGAATCCAACGTGCGATGTAACACGTTGTACGACGAAAAGGAGCTGGACTTAAAGTTCTAATCTCCGAAGACCGATTGGCTCTGTCAGAGTCGACTCAAGAGCTTTCTCGGGTCCAGCCGGGAAAAGACCCCTTCTCGAAGAGATATCGCGATCCAACGAAACGATCGCGCGGACGTTCTCAGTGCCCAGAATCCCGCCATCCGTGCTCCTCGAATGATCGAACTCGGTCGTCGTGCCTTCGTAGACCGATCGGCTCCGTGGAAAGGGAAACGCACAATCGCTAAGAATCGTACACCTACGCGTTAAAATTGACGATAGAACAACATAGTCATTCAAGATCCAATCGCAGTCACTAGATCATCCACCGTCACCGTTTGGATTTCGTCTCGTCCGTCTCTGCATCCGACAGTCGTCGTGTAACGTGTGAGATCTTATCGTCGCGACGGTTTCCGCAAATCGCTCCGCAATTACCGCGAAGTTCGGCGAGGACGCTAACGTCGGCGTCGAGTGCGCGTCCGTGCCGAGTAGCTGGTCCGTTCTGATCATCGATGAACGTGATTTGCGGTGCCGGGAAAGTGAGGCTCTAATTAACTCGTGTGTGACGGCCACAACGTCTACGTGCCACGTTGTCCAAGCGGCGGATCGCCCTTTTAGGAGAACCGAACCAGGAGAGGCGGCCAGCTGTTAATCAGCAGCCACCGCGGTGGACATGATTATTTCAAAGGATTTGTTCCTCCTTGGCGACCAGGATTATCTGCGCCTTCCCGTCAACGAGAAGCGCCAGCAACGGGCAATGGGCCGGCCGATCATCAATGCTCCCAGGTAAGAAGAGCCAAAGAGTTGATTCACGCTTCTCTTCTTCCTATTTTCATCCTCATTTCTACTTCAAATATTTTGGAAAAAATACGATTGAATGATTTCTGACTGAATTTTTCGGCTCTTCGGTAGGAACTTTCTATATTATCATGAATTAAATTCTTTTTCGAGAGTCTGATATTTTCTTGGGTTACTTTAATTTTACATGAGTACGAGTTGTATCAAAAAGCATTATTTCATTTAAAATGACAAAAACTGTAAAGTTGGCATCACGTATTAAATTCCTTTAATTTAATTTATTTAATTGCTAGAATTTTTTTTTTTTTACATATCGAGACTCCTTAGGCTCTAAAAACTCAGTTAAATCGAAATTCTAAAAATGAAATACTGATTTTCTTGTACAACGTGTCTTGTTTGCATTACATAAACTTTCAAATTTTACTTTAAGTGTAAAAGATGGTTTCAAAGTCTAAGAGAGGGAATTGATGATTTTAAAATCTAGACTTAGATGTTCGTAAAGTATTAAGTGGTGTAGACTTCAATTAGTTGACTAAATTAATTTTTGATTCTCGAATTTATTAAATAACCTCATGGAAATAATAGATTGAAATCAAAATTCATAGCGCTACGAATTTAAACAGTTGTAACTTTACAAAAAATAAATGAAATTTAAATGAAAATAAAAGGTTTTAAAGCTTAAAATTTTTCAAAAAAGATCAGTATATTTTTCGAGTTTCTGTAAGTGTGGTAATTTTTTATACATACATATGCAGAAAATTATATGTTAGACAAAATGGGAAAATTTTCTTTTTACTTTGTGAACTTGTCCCGTACTCCCAAAAAGAATTTGCGAACATTTTTTTTGCTTTCTAATGTGAAAGCTTAAAGTGAAAGCTTTCCCCACAAAATCGTTTTTAAAAAATATTCCTAACATTTTTTGTTATTGAGTTATTGCGAATTAAATAAAGGAGCATTTTGACTTTGATCGCTTGTAACTCTGATTAAGAAAGTTTACCGTATTGCAATTAGAGAAGCAGATTTTGAAGATTTTAAAATTTTGCTCCACCCGAATGTTATAATCGCCAAATATTTTACGAAACTTTGTATACGCGATACAAATAAGATAGCGCTACGAACTTTTGTTCCAAGCTAATATACAATATATCTGGGACACTCGGTATTGCGCGTAAGAAAGATACGGTAAGCTCCGAATTTAAGTGACATAGTTTTACGCGAATTTAAATATAGGCAAGCGATAGATATTGTCTCTGGGCGACGAGAGAGATTCCGGATAATAACTTTAGCCGAACGTAACTACGTACGCACTTTGTGTTCTTTTATACATTCTCATAGTTCATATTTTTTGAAAACAAATTGAAAACGCTTCCTTTGACTACAAAATAATCTGCTCCCTTCATTTCTTATTCATATAAAATTGCATTATTTATCTGACGACTCTCTAATATAAATATATGAGCATTAGTCGTAAATATGTCATGTAATTGTTCAATGTCTGACACAGATTGGGGCACAAAATAACAGTATATATGTTTTCAAGCGTAATCGAAAGAAGTATAATTCGATCGCTTGAAAATCCGCGTTACTGAAACGTGAATGTCACGAATTCAAGTCATCTGAAATTTAATTAAAGGCCGGATTTAAGTTCGAGAATCAAACCGCTGTGTATTTTTTAAAATAAAAATTTCGAATAAGTATTTAAAGGAAGTACGAATTGTTTATGTGCAAAGAGCTAAAAGCTCGCCGCGAGCGCGTGAAGTAGCGTTTTTTCTACAATTAAAAGTCTCGACGTGCTGAAGAAGCAGGTTTATCGCCCGGTATGCAGGATAACCCATGCACTTTGAGCGTACAGTTATCGGTTCGCGGGACGAAACCGTCGGTTTGGTTTTCTATTAAGCGGTTTCTTTTTTTCCGTCGCGCGAACTTGCCACTCCCCGCATTAAGGGAGTAGGTATATCTCGCACAAGTATAGAGGCGGTTCGGCGGTGCGTATTCAAGCGGCGTGTTTGCGCGGTGTGTCGAGATCGGGAGATTTATGCCGGAACTAATCGATTCGCCACGCTATTATGAGCTTTATGATTTTTACGAGAAAAGTGTGCTGAACCGCGCTACACCTCGCACCTTCGTCTCTTCCTCTCCTTCTCTCCCTCGCTTCGTTTCCTCTTTCCATTGATATGATTTCGTTGTTGTTACACTTATATATTAACTGATAACGGAATAACTGCCGAGACTTATATCGCGGCTGCGCTCGTTCAGATCAATGACACGCCCGTGTATTAATAATACGTCTCACGATTCGTACAGATATCATAAAATTTGACTGATCGATGAATCTCCCACAAAACGCTCGCGTGATAACGTGCGGAACGCTATCTAAAAAAATACTCCAACCCGCGCACCATTCACAGATATTTTTACATCCCGGCGTGTAAAACTCGTGCGACTCGTTGCCGCGTTTTACATCCGCATTTCAAGCGCTCAAAACCCTTCCTGCATTTTCGCGTACGTGAATAATTCGTAAACAATCAAATAAAACGCGCGAAAGCTACGAGGCGATTGTCACAATAATATTCGATTGTTCACCTATGCGTTTGA
>NW_017304450.1:1388208-1402320 GCF_001594115.1 Trachymyrmex septentrionalis | reverse complement strand
AAACAATCAAATAAAACGTGCGAAAGCTACGAGACGATTGTCACAATATTCGATTGTTCATCTATGCGTTTGATTGTTCATCTATGGTTACTTGTATTTGTTATATTTTCTGATAATTTAGTTACGTATTCGCGCGTCTTTCTCTCGTTCCAAAGAAATTGTTATCGGATCGGGGGGAAGAAATAACAGATTTCGGAGTACACAGGGCTCTTCCTTTTTCTCTCGATTATTTCGAGAACGAAAGAAACGCGATGCACGTGAGGGGCTCCGCGGCACTGCTTCTTTGCCTCGGCGAAAATTATGTCGCGGAGCGAAAATAGGGAGGCCGTTCCTTAGCGCGACGCGTGCGAGCGGCGCGATCTTATTTACTTGTAACCTAGAAACGCTCGATCGAAAGAAAAATCGGTAGTTTCTCCCGTGGAGAAAAATCGAGTCTTCCGCCTGGAGATGAAACCGTTCCAGTTTCCCATGCGTGACCCACTGGCTAGGGTGCACTCTCGTGCGCCTCTCTCGCGATTCCGCTCTCTATGCAATCGCAATCGCATTCGCCGCCTCTCAAACCGGCAGAGATCCCTTCCTTCCCCCCCCTCTCCCTCTCTCTCTCTTCCTCTCGCCCGAGAGACGGGCGTTTTCTTATTCCTCTCGTGCCGATTTTCTAATCTCGGCCTATTAGCGCGGTACACTCGAGTGTTTCTTATATGCCGACGTGGATTCCTTCTGGGTCGAGATGCCTCGCATTAAAACAAAATTGCAAGATCGGCACTCTGGAACCCCCTCCCCCCCCCCGCTCCACCTTCCTCGCGACACGAATCATGTGTATCGTTATCGTAAAGTTGTAAACGACTGCCGTATATACTATATATATATACGGCAAATGGGAATATCTGATGATATTCAACGTTTAATATGTATTTGATTACTAATTTTCGCTCAGCCATTTCTTTTTGCAAATATAAAAGCTACACTGTTAGGTATTGAAGGAACAACTGGCAACTCAGTTCCTGTCCTACTTAAAGAACTTAGATGCTCCTTCTTTGTGATTAAGTTACAAGACTTAAGGTCGTTGCGAATTATATGAAATGCTCAAGGCCTATTTGTATTTACTTGAAATTGATGCGACGCTGTAAGAATTGTGAACAAGCGAAGCTTCTGTTTCCCGAGGTGGTTATCGCTGAATCCTTCTTCGTCACATGACTGACCCTTCGTAGTGGATTGGAAATCCAAATAGGAATCTTAAAAAAAAGAAGAAGAACTTTCCATACGTGTCAAAATGTAATCAATCCATTTCTGTAGCTATTTTCAAAGTAAATAACGTCTATATTGGCGTATGCATTTAATAAATAATAAACTAAATTTCAGTCAAATTTACTTTTATTTTTTTTATTTTTTTAGTTAAATTATTTAACTTATTGTTTTAGTGAAATTAAATGAATAGGAACAGTGGCGATCTATATAAATGATTAAAATTAATTGAAATTGGATATAATTTGATATTATGAATTTAACAGCGTTATTAAAAATCAAAGATGTATTGAAGTGTTCAGATATAAATATGTAAGTGCACTTGCGAGACCGCATAGAAAGCAAAGATAAACTCGGGTAAAGTAAAAAATATTGATAAAACCGAAGAATACATTGAGAAAGATGGAGAGTATGCAACGATTTAAGGTAGAACAACAGTGAATATTTCAATATTACGTTTATATGTAGGATGAACTCGAAGTAAAAGAGCACGTACGGAAGACTTTTAGGAGGCTAGGTAAAAGAGTTTTCTTTTTTATATATTTATAGCAGACATACACACACACACACACACATACTTATTTATCTCCGTGAAGTAATCGAGCTCGCATGTTGCGGTTTGCGCGAGAGCGAGAAATTCGCATAGCTACTTCGAAATCTACGGCGTTTCTTTCGCCGCAACAGCAGACGTAGCACCGCCATAAAAGTGTCCCGATAAGTGGATTTCTCCCGATGTTGTTTTTACAATGTTGCATTCAAAACACGATCTTCTTTCTTTCTATTCATGGAGATGATCATTGATCTGCTCTGTTCGAAAGGAGGAAAGACTTTTCCGTGTGGATGCCTTCCACTGCCACGTGACATCTCGCAAATCGTTTCAGGTTTTCAATAATTTAATTTGATCAATAATTTATATACATATTTATAAGAAAACGGTGTTAAATATTTCATGCGTTTTCAAGAAAATCTGACACGTGGATAATTGAACGAGATACAATTTGTTGTGAACGCAAACACTTTGGAAATAAAAATATTTAGAATGAATATTATATTTAGGTATGTGTATCTTTCGTATACATGAGATCAATAATGCTCGAAAATGGCTAAAATTTTAAGACAATATCATTGATGAAAATACAAAGAAACAAAACTTGTGACGCGCGAAACAAATCTTATTACGTCTAAATATTATGTCCACGGTTGCCAACATGCGTCATGCATTAATATTAACTTGTGTCTATCCCATAAATGATGTAGCATTTGCGATTTGCAACGAATATCGATATTCGCGATCTCGATCAATGAATCGTACTGGAAGAAAGCTGAATATAAATCCTTTATACCGTAATATGTTAGGTATAATTTCTTACGATGTTATGATGCTATTTGAATCCTTCAAAAGTTTATTTAAATATTGAAGTTAAATTAATAAGCACAAGCTAAATTCTTTCGTTGCATGAAAAAAATGTATTTGTTATACTTCAGAGGATATCCTTTGGCACCCCTGAAGAAGATTACCCGTGAAAGTCCGAAAAGTATTATCTCTTACATTTATTTCTTCTGATTTATTACTGATTTTTTATTACACTATTTTTTACGATTTATTTAATTTATTTTTTTAATCTTTTGTCAATTTAAAATCTCATGACTTGTGATATAATTATTAATATTTTGATAGTTTCTCTTCTTATTGTTAGTATCTATAAAAATATTATATAATTACATACTTTTAACACGTGTAAAAATTTTTGTATAAATAAATAGATGCCTTTTATTCAAATATAAAAAATATTGCACGTAAATTGCAATAATATTCCTTGAAACTTTAATGTAACGGTAGACTATTTTATTTCGATTTTCTTTCGATTTTCTTTCGATATTTTGTCCGATTAAAAAGGTTTTTCATTTTCTTGGAAAAGGATGACGGCAAACGTGTAAGTAACGTCAGCGTAAGCCGGTTATCGGGTTCGTAGTTTCTTGGCACACTGAGGAGACGGATTCACTCCTGCGTAAAGAACAATGAGAGTATTTTGCTTAGGTGCAGAAGTGGAACGAAAAAAAAGGAAGGAGGAAAAAAGGGAAACGGCCTACTGTATCTCACCGTCACCGTGCATGACGGTAAGATGAAATCGAGGACGGTGCAGGCCGCGTCATTAAGCAGATTGAATATTACCCTATATTCGGTAGAGATGCAATCAATAGACTAGAAAAATGCGCTATTCGCCTTCGCAGCTACGTGTCCTTGAATGACCTATCAGCTTCGTGTGCAATTTGCCGCGGAATGATGACGCGTATATACGTGCTCTACCGTGTCGCGTTCCGTTGTCAAGAAACCGTGACCTCTCTTGTAATGATCGTTATTCTCTTGTAATCATCCGAAAAAATCATGTCGAAAAAAAAAAAAAACCAATTGCAGATTTCGTTGATTGAGAAGTAACCTGACTTGCAACGGACGACATTTTTATCCAGAATCATTTACAACAAAGCGCTATTTTTTTTAATCTTCTATCCTACGTTACGTTTTTTTAATATTTTTTTCTGTTATATTTTTTAACTTTTTTTCCGCACGATATTTTTTTTTTTCTTTATGAGAAATCGTTTTAATTTACACCGACAGTATCAATCATTTTTCATGCCATGATTTTTGGGCACTTCAAATTAAAATTGCGAGCTAAATTTTCAATCTTCTTATTAGCTTACGATTCACATAAATTGTGTAGGATTTTTCAATTGTCATTTGTAAAAGATTTCTCACGTGTTCAGTCAAGGGCGCTTACATATATGATGTTTTACGTTTATTCTATTTAGGATTAACTTTCAAATTCATTTATTATTAATAATAACAAAAATAATGAACCAATAAATGAAAATGATCGGTTCCAAAAATTTTCTACTGTTACGGTCGAAATACTGCAGCGTGTAAAAGCTATGCATTTTTATTATCAAGCATAAATACCGTTCGTGACATTCTTTAACTTTTAGATAGGTACTGAGTACTTTCCATTTAGTGATACAAGTCGATTCTAGCATCATTCTATCTTTCATGGCATTCAGTGAATAACGAACAGAGCTTTCTAACGAATTAGGCACAAAGTCTCAACACAAGAGAATCTTTCTATCTTGTTTTTTACCGATTATCGACAAGGACAGGATGACTCTTGTGACAATTTGTGTCTCTTGCTGGAAAGTTCCCATAGATAAAACGATACTTGTATCAACTTGCATTATCAAATGGAATGCACTCACTGATACCGTAGATTTGTTGTTCCTGCACTAGATTGTACGAGAATTATTCGTTTTTCGTTTTCACTAAATATCAAATATATGTCTATTTTACTTTAAGTTTTAAAAGTGTACATTAATCAACATGGGCGTATCCAGGAATTTCTTTAGATAAGCTCCAATTAAAGTTAAGACTTTTGAACTTTTGAGAGAGAGAGAGAGGAATAAGAGTAATCGAATGGTGTAGAGTATTGGACTTATTTTGTTTTATATTATTTCTAATCAATTCTTAGGAGATCAATTCCAAAATCACATATCTCTAATTTTCCTTTATTTTTCTCTTCAAGTTGTAAACTGATTCTTTCAACTGGAAAAACTGAAATTTATAACCCTAGAATCCGTCTAGGATTCTCAGAAAAATTTTCTTTAACTTTCACCTTCAATTCTTTTTTTATAAAAAAAAAAAAAATTAACTTCTTCTAAAGGCTCATTAAGCATAATCCGTAAATGCGTAATTTTTTTTCTAAGATTTCGAGGGAATCACGGCCCCTCCTGCCCCCCCTTGGCTACGCCCACGCTACTTAAGCTAAAACAAAAAACAGATTTCGTGTTGTCGTCAGGACAGAAGTATCGACGATAAAAAAAAAAGTGTAAATGCACCGAGATTGAAATATCAGAAACATTTCGTATCGGGAAACAAAGTGTCCCGATACGAAATCAGTGTCGAGTAAGCATCCCTATTCCGCCGCGTACAGCATAGGCCTTAACGCACTTATATCAGGTTCGTTCAGCATGAGGTGTACCGTGCAGCGTCTCGCACTGCACCGCGTCGCGTCGCGTCGCGTCGCGTCGCACGGACACGAAGGACGAATCTGCCAGGCGGGCGGCGGGCGGCGGGCGAGGCGAACGCATGAACTACGAGGAATGCGAATGGCTTGATCAAGCCCGTTTAAAACGAAGCGCTCCCCTCGTCGCGAGCCGACGTCGCTGACCTGCCTCACGCGACTCGCTCTACTGTACGTCTCGTTCTGGGTATACTCGTTCTTCCGTAGAAAGGCAACGGGCGCGAGTGCGAGGCGTTCCCATCCTAAATCGGCCGCTCCTAGAGGGAGATAGAGAAAGAGACAGCTGGACTTGGGAAGGGAGAAGGGGGGGGGAATAGAGGGATGGTATCAAGGCCGACTTTCGGATGATGAATAAGGCGGCGATTTTAGCGCATTAGGCAATTAAAGGGAGTGACAAGTTGTTATTCACATTTAATTCCTCCCTCGTAAATAAACGATTTCAATCGAGGGATTCTATAATTGCAAACGGTCTGAACCAGTTTTCGGAGAATTTGATTATCTCGACCGAACGAGAATTAAATTTTTACAAAGATTAATAAAAGAACTATTCTCGCACGCTTATTTACGTATTTATGACTAAGAGATTGTGTGCATTATACATATTTGTACATTTTTTATGTGCGTATAAATAAAAAAGTGATCGAATTGTACGATTTAATTTAATTTTTTTTATGTCATCGTAGAATGAAAAAATTTATATTAAACTCCCATTAATACATATTCTGTTTATATTAGATTCTTCGTCTCTCTCTCTCTCTCTCTCTCTCTCTCTCTCTCTCTCTCTCTCTCACAGATATATAGAAGATACAAAACAAATTTACATAACGCCCTATATCATACTTAATTATTTCTAGTAAATATATAAAACAAGTTCTTTAACGGCACGACATTGCATGTTTATCATTCGCGACTGCGAATTCGTTCTTCTGTTCAAAGATTATTATCATTTTCACAAAAATTATAGAACGTGACAAAAAGTGCAAAACTTAAAAGAAAACGTGCAAAAAAACAAATCTCTGTATCGCGTATCCTTGCCATCTCTCTCTCTCTCTCTCTCTCTCTCTCTCGACAATTGTACATAAGAATGAACGCAGACCATACAAACTGTGCCCGTTATCGAGAACTATCTGCGATGAGCGCGATAAGGAGAATAGCCGTTTTGACCTTGCCTGCGGAGCACACGAATGTCTGAGGTCGACTCCGAGAGGAATGCAAATGTGCCACGGTTTAAGACAAGCCGCATATGACCCCGCGCAGTACGAGGCGGAGCGGGAGGCGAGCCGGAGGTGGCCGGAGGTGGCCGGAGGTTGTCTCTTCTGCCCGATGTGCCGCTTCTTATTTGGAGGGACGTCCGAGTGCGGTCGTGGTACGAATTTATGGTTAATAATTCGTCCCCGGTGGGGTCTCACGGCGTGTAATAGGGCGTACCCACGTACATACCCGCTCGCTGCATCACGAAATCGCATCGCCTGCGAGGCCGCACACTGTAATGTGAGAAATTCCAATGAGATTCATTATGCCGCTGCGCTGGTATTTAGACGCAATACGTCACCTTGACGTGCGTAACGAGAGAGATGGTGAAACACTGGTTTTTTTTTTTTTTTTTTTTGTTAGAATCGAGAACAGCATCGCACAGGTAGCTTCGACTGCGAACCGCGTATTTTCCATTAACTCAGCTCTTTTGTTTTCTTTCTTATGCAAAGTGCAGAAAACCCACGTGAGTAGGTGACCACGAAGAACGACGAAATATGCATATATTGGAAATTTTCAAGGAAAATAAGTTGCATTATTAAACGCAATTATTATTTTCGAATAATTACCGGGAGAAGTAGATACTTTTTTATTATAACTATATGTAAAGTATATAAAAATAATGTGAATTAAAGAGGACAGCTTTTCACCCGTAATAGGATTAATTGATGAATAAATTATATATTATTACTGCGAATTTCTGCATGGAAATCAAAACAACTATATTAAATCAATCTACACTTGTAAAAGTATCGCGATAATATACGCCCGCGATACGTCCTTTATCTATTCTATTTGTAAATGCCGTTCTTGAAGACTTCGCGACTCCGAGAGTGTCTCCGCGAGAAGGAATTTAAATCAATTCTCCTGCTTCGAGAAATACGAGATGCCAGGGATAACCTAGCGAGCGTAACGCTGACCTACCTCACGCGAGGAACGGCTCTCAGAGGCTCCCGCTTATTATCTATCGCGTTGTAACACGAGCGACGCATCCTCTTCTGTTTTGCGTTCACAAAAAAACGAGAGATAGAGAGCCAAGGACGTTCCGTATGAACTGAACGACGGGGCCGGAAATCACGTTCCCGACTGTTAAACACGAGAGTGCAGCCTGTAAGCCGAATTGAAAGGAGCACCGCTGTTATGTACTTTAGATTTAGTGGCCAATTTTACCGGGCATACTCATTACCGATCATGCGCCGCGATTACGGTTACGGCAAGGGACATATTTGGCAGCCGGCATTGGCTGGATAACAAAGGCGGCTCCGTGCTTGTTGCAACGTGAATTTACAGATGCAGCGTGCTCGCTTGTTTTTTTCTAACGAGGGTACTGTAATAGTGATATTTAGTATGAAGTAAAATAAACTATTTGCAAATTTTTATCTCCAATTATCTCATGAAATTCTAATCAGAAAAGTTTCAAACAAAATATGCTGTGTAATAAGAATATTTGAAAATGGAATATTATATGGAATATTTTTATACAAAAATAACAAAATATACGTGTATATTAGACGTGTATAAAAGAGGAAAGAGAGGGAAAGACAGTGCGTGTATGTGCGTTTTTTACAAGCACATATGAAAAAATATGGGAAAGAGATAACGGTTAGTCACCTATTCACTTGTATATCTATACACGCGTCCACACCATAAACAAATATATTATGTACAAGGTGTAACAGAAGTATTTTTTTTTCAGTCATGTAATGTAATTTTACCAATTATTTGTTACATTTTTTTACATTAATTATAATTATTGCATCTCCTTATTTCACAACCTAATTTTCAATTAGACTGCAATTTAAAACTCTATATATATATGTTTTTTTTTGAAGTTTAATTCTTGATCGCTTGTAACAGTTTGTAATAGAGGTTCGTCAAAGTAATGCTTTTATTAAGAGAAAATCACTTGAAAGTTAAGATTTTTTTTCAGCGCCTGAAAAAATGATCTTATTATTTTTAGGCTGAAAAAAATAACGGGATAACTCTCCGCATAACACTCTATATCTATATTATACGGTTGCGAACGCGTTGCAATGGCTCCTTTGTTATCGCTCTTGTTGCCGTCCCAGTTTCTTCGCTCCGATACACGCAACGCGTTTCAATACGAAGTACAGCACAATGCTATTTGCTTTGAGTCGCTCCTTGCTGAAACAATGGTACGATTTGTGCCTTTGCATCGTCGTTGTTAAACAGATTAAACCGACTTTGAGGTTTGCAGAGTGTGAATGTTCGCCACTCTACGGTGTGACACGCGGTCGATCTTTACAAAGCTGGCAGTTTAACGATTTAACGTTTAACAATTTAAAGACTTAAATGTTAATGTCCTCAATTAGAAATTTTATTCTATTTTTATCAGTCAGTTCGTATATCGAATTTTCTCCCTCTCCTCCCTTTTCTTCCTCTCTCCCTCTCCCATTTCTTTTTTCATTTTTTTTTTGGTAACTGATTTTCTTTCATTTTACACCCCCCCACATTTTGCACTCTATTTTTTTTTTATTTCATTTTTTATCATCGCTAAATTAATTATTTTCGTAACTGATTTTCTTAAATTTTCTATCAATTTCCTCTGTGTTATCTTTCCTTTGATTCGTTTGTGTTCTCTCCTCCCTTTTCTTTCTCTCTCCCCCTCCCCCCTCTCTCATTTCTTTTTCATTTTTTTTCTTGGTAACCGATTTTTTTTCATTTTGTACCCCCCACATTTTGCATTCTATTTTTTTTTTTATTTCATTTTATCATCGCTAAATTAATTATTTTCGTAACTGATTTTCTTTAATTTTTCTATCAATTTCCTCCGCGTTATCTTTCCTTTCATTCGTTTGTGTTCTCAGAGGGCACACAGCTCTAGAACGCAATAATAAATTATCCGTCCATCTATCTCCGCGCGTCTATAGCGCCGAGAGATTGCAGTTCTTTCAGATGGGAGACAGTTGACTAGTTCACCCTTGTCGGTATCTGCTCTCGCGCGCCGGAGACCGCTCGTACAGAAATAGCCTTAGAGCCCGACGACGACGCACGCCGAGACGCATATTATGCAGCGGTACCGCCGAGAGCTGCCGCTCTCGAGAATGCGATTATTTTCTCGCGATCGTTGATAGCCGTGCGCAACCCTCCTCCTCTGCGTCTGCGACGGAAGATCAAACACTTTGCCCGTTGCGTTCGTCGTTGAGCAAAGAGGGGTGTGCAATTACTGTTCCTCTGATCTCTCGACAGGAGAGAGAGAGAGAGAGAGAGAGAGGGGGGGCGGGGAGAAGGAGTTTAGTTGAATTCAGATTATTATGGTTAAATTCAGAATATAGTTATGATCGTTTCAGTAGTGAGTAAAATCAGTGTGACTTGAAGAAATATAAAGAGTGCGAAATAATCTAATCCAAACGATGTAATGTTAAACGATAAACACTGAAGGATTGCAAATTTCCTGACATTTAATATCACATAAAATGTTGAATATGTATTTTTTTTTTTTTTTTTTTTTTTCGATACTAACGGTTTTGAAAGACTGATATCTTACTTGCTAAAGACGAATATATATACATTAACGTTTACGTAGCGTAATATTTGTAATGGTCAGAAATTTCATGTTACAGAACGATAGACTTTACAAAAAGGATATTTCAAATATTTTCTCTCTCAAGAGAAATAGACCTTCCTAAAAATCCAAAACGGCGCGCGAGAATGATCGGATATCGTTAAGTTTCAATCATCATTTTTTAACGCGTCCGCGTTAAAGATATGAGAGGAACTTTCGATTTGGAATTCCGAGGTTGGGATACGTCTCTGTGTGGCACGGTGTTCACCGACCAGTTCTTAAAAAGCTGTCCAGCTGGAGGCAATAAACATTCTTGCTGACACGATTATTGCAGCCGCGCCGACAGAATCTATTAAAAGTCGTGTCGATGATGCACGTTGTAGGCGCACCGATCGTAAAACTTTTGTTTACGAGGGCAAAGATACGATCGGTCGCAAACTCATTAGACTCCGACTCTGTTCTTAAGGCGATGTAGGTGCATTCCGTAAAAGACAAATCTATTTTTCTCCGATAAATCTACACCAAGCGGCCCCCCAAAAAAAAGTAATTAAGGAATATATTCGGCCTGTCGACCACAAAAGGACACAATCTTCCATTCTATTGACACTTCCTAAAACACCATTCAGCAGATTGCGTATAACGAAGAATTTCCTACCAACAAACATTATTAATTATACTATCGCATTTTGCACCACTTATGTACATATAATGAATTCTAAATAAGTGGTTCGTAACGTTAAATTATTAAAAGTGAAACAATTGAAATTACAATCCAATTGAGAAGAGATCAAAAAGTTATACTATAAATACTATTTGCAGGTAAATATCAATTAGCGGTTGTGCAAAGTATTTCGTGTGCTCATTTCAGTAACGAAACGTGAATAATTTAATTGCAAACTATTAGAAATGTAAAAGCTCAACAGATTCTTGATTTACTTGACTTGATCATTTTCAAGTAAAAATTTATAATATAAAACAAATTTATATATTTTCCAATCAATTTTTCCTAAAAAGACAAATCCCTCGAATAACGTATGACTGAAAAATAAGGTAGAAATATTTATGTACTCGTACACATAAATTTATTTTACATTTTAATCTAGACGTTATTTTATCAATATGCTAAATTCGAACAAAATGCCTTCTGTCGCGTAGATCATCACGTTTGCGGTCTTGAGAGATCCTCGTCGAGATCGGCGAGTCCGAAGAGTTGAAGAGCGAGGGTGAGGTCGAAAGTAGGGGAGGCGAAGGGATGAAGAAATGATAGAATTTAATGTCGACGGCGCGCCGTTTGATAAGATGGGCAATATATGTACAATCATGGTGGGTCATCGAGTCGTTACTACCGCGTCGCACTGACCTTTAAGCACGGGGGTCAATTCTGACTATGTTGCTTCGTCCATGTCACGTACTTACGGTGGTGATTTTCTCATGATGCGCCGTAATTGACGCGCCTACCTCAATTCCGTCACACTTTCGCCGGATGCGATTTTCGTGGCGTGTCTCGGGATACGCGTTCGTTGAAGGCGGTGATTGAGGATCGGCGTAATTTTCGATGTAATTTTAGGACTTTGTGCTGGCTATATATAATACGATGAAACGTACAAACGCGATTTCTCTATACATATATATATATATTTTTAGTTCCCATATTCAGAGCTTTCGTGCGACGATCGAAGCAGAGCGTAATTTTGGTTCGAGTTCAGATTCGGCACTACAGAAAGTGATATTTAAATTAACTCGTGACCTCGAAAAAATTACATTAGCTTTTGAGATAAAAGAAATTTTAGAAATAAGAGCGCTGTTTCTTTCAGATACACACACACACATACACAAACATTCTTTTATTTGCTTTATATTTACAGTCATATCGTTCATTTGCTACGACGACATAACTCAAGAATTATTTTTAAGTTGCTTCTGAAAAAAGGAAGGGAAAAACATAAAGAAGAAAATAGATTTTTATTTCCGTATAATCAGTTATTACAATCAAATTAATATTTCCAAATCTTGGTGCAATACATTTAAATTCATTCTCTGGAAAATGAATTTTGTTTTGTTTTTTTTTTCTTTTTTTTAATAATGTCGCTGTAGCGTAGAAATGAGAGCGATATGTATCTACATCATATTATCATTTTCCGAATTCAGTTTCTTAATTTTATCAAGTTCAATTAAATCAGGTATTTAATCGATGTAACGATCAGACTCACATTCAACGGACGAAGCGTCGTTCTTGAAAATCGCTCCGAATTTCTCTCCTTATAAAAACGGGATAAAATCGGTTCGGGCATGTGATATTACTTGCCAGCAGGTGTAATCGAACCGTACCGATGTACCGGATGTAGAGAACGATGCTGAATTGCGTTCGGTACATTGTACCCGCATCGTTTGCAAATGCGACCGAGTCTTGGACGTTTACACATGTTCGCGTTTGCTCGTCTCACACACACACACACACACACGCGCGCGCGCGCGCGCGAGCACACTTGTATATGCACGCACACTCCGTGGCGCGAGCGCGCGATGTAGGCGTTGGAGCGTGTATACACAAAAGGCACGCTGTGTGTCAACGCGTAGAGTGCGTATCTCGTAGGACTCTCACTCTCGGCGGTATCCGACATCCGTGCGTGTATGCGTGTATGCTTGTCGCTTGCCGCTTGCTTGCACCGTGCGCGTGTAAATGCAAGCAAACACTCGCTATGCATCGCGTAGCGAGTCGCGTTGAGATCGCATCGACGTCCTCCTGAGAATTCTTTCTTATTTATAGTTATCAGATGAAATCTATCGGTAATACGGTGTAATTTATTGTCTACTAAACATTGAAGTATTTTATATATATATATAATTATTATATATATATAAAATACAATATAATAAGAAACAAATGTATAAAATGTGTATATCGTGAAAATACGTGCAAATATGTGAGGTGTGTTGAAATAGGTATGCTAAATTATGTGTGTCTCGAAAACACATTAAATAATCGAATCTTAAGGTATTGTCAACTATGTTAAATTTCTCTTTCATTAATTTTTCTTCTCATCTATTTATTATCGTGAAATAATATCTGTGATACATCTAATGATATTAGCGGCAAAGAAGCAATATAAAAATTGAATCTACTTCATAGTATAGTGATTAAGTAAAAGTCAAATGTAAAAACGTATCGAAGCGATTTCCACTCTTGTGAAACGGTTTATTAGTGATAAGATGAAAATAACGCAACGTATGTAGCTTATAAATTTCGTACTTCAATACCATATATGCAGCCTTACTCACAATTATCTCTTTAATAATTCGATAATTTTTTCAAGTTGATTTTCTCTCCGATTTCGGTATTTTTTTTACCTCGTTTATTTCTTATTACTTTTTTTTTCTTTTTTTTAGTTCTAGGCATTAGAAAAAGGTAAGGAATAAAAGAGACCTAGATCAGACTATGATTGATCTACGTTGCTAGAAATGTCGACATTTAATAAAGATCTTAAATCTAAGATCTCTTCTGTCTGTCCTTCTTTTCATTATGGAATAATTCTGTACCAGTTGGGCCAAACATAGCCGTGTCTGTATGCAATTTACGTATTATCGCCTAACGTAACGAGTCATCTGTAACACCAGCGATCCGCTCACATACCGATCGGTGCACTCTCTTTTCCTCTCGCGCTAGTCCATTAACGTCCAACGTTGTACAGACCAATGCGTGCATCTGCGTCGTCCGCTATTGCCGCTCGGGACCGTTGCGCTCGGTATTGCCGTTGGTGCGGGAAACGAAGAGAGAGAAAGAGAGGAGAGAGACAGACAGAGAGAGAGAGAGAGAGAGAGAGAGAGAGAGAGAGAGAGAGAGACCGGCAAAGTGCAACCGTGAGAGTAGCGACGGAGGAGGGAACGTGGGGCGAAGAAAGGGCGGCAAGGAGGGAGAGGACAGAAGCAGGAGGAATCTATAGGTGGGAGAAAAGGAGGGAAGGAGGACAGAGGAAAGGACGAGAGGCAGGAAGAGACAGAACGAGATACGAAGCGTCGGGTTGGCGA
>NW_017304450.1:1387529-1388108 GCF_001594115.1 Trachymyrmex septentrionalis | reverse complement strand
GGGGTGAGGGGGAGGGAGGAGGGGGCGCGCGAGAGACGTGGTGACGATACTGTGCGCGTTGGTACGAGAGCGCGTGTGCAAGAGAGAAAGGGAGAGGGAGAGAGAGAGAGGGAGAGGAAGAGTCCACGCGGATCGACCGGGGCGAGATAAAGCAAGACGGTGCGATCCGCGAGAGATCGTTGAACTCGGGCAGCGAGCGCAGGCAGTCTGTGCTCAATGCGCGGCTGCGTGAATGTGCGCGAACGCGCGCGCGCGCGCGAGAGAGCGCGCATCGGTGCATCGACGTCCGCGCGATGCGGTATCGCGACCGAGAAGGTGCATGTAGTGGTAGGGTAGAGGCAGAAGGTGTGGGGGAGAGGGATGAGAGAGGAGGAGGAGGAGGAGGTGATGCGATAGCGGGACGACGCGACGGGGGAGAGCATCGAGAGAGGGAGAGTTGGGGGCGGATGGAGAGGGAAGCGTAAGGCCAGGCCAGTCAGTAACGATGTCATTAGTTTAGTCAGTCAGCGAGTCAACAACTACGGTCCTTCGCGGCCGTTTCAAGTGGGTCCTGCGGGTCTCTCTCTCTCTCTCTCTCTC
>NW_017304450.1:1381930-1387449 GCF_001594115.1 Trachymyrmex septentrionalis | reverse complement strand
CCCTTCCTCTCCTTACACCTCCCTTTTCTCCTACTTTTTACGGGCCCTTCGCACGGTCTGCACTGGTCAGCGAGGCCTTCGGATGTCGTGGTTGGCTGACCCCCCATGCGTCGCGATTGCAGGAACACACGTTACCAAGCGATGACGATTCAAGTTCGACGACGCGAGTGCATCTCGCGATCGCTTTTCAATCAAAAGCGACGACACATGCTCCCGTTTTAATGATTCTTTTTTTTTTTTTATAGGATTAAATTTTCAAAGGGTGCTGCTGAAAATATTATTCGTCGGAATATAAAATTTGGTACTGGAAGGATTATAACTGTAGTGTAGAAAGATTATAACTGTAACGCTAGCAGGATTACGTGCACCGCACGGCCGAAATAAGGAATTTAAGTTTGAAATATTTATAAAATGTAATATATGCGTTCAGCTTGAAATTTTTTCTTTTTTTTTTTTTCGTCCGGGGGGGATGGAGATTCATGTAACACGCTAAAACATGGAGACCCGAAATTGATGTAATTTTGTTAAATTGTAACATTGAATCTTGAATTTATCGAATTTGACTCTTAAGAGTTGAAATTTATAGACTGAACTAGATGCGTTACTCAAGCTGTGTTTTACCTAAACACTGGAAATATAAAAGATTTTACGCCAAGTTTAATGCGCGGTTTAAACTTTAGTCGTTTTGTGTACACAAGATCCCAGGCATCAGACGTTTCATATACGCGCGTCAAGGTGATTACGTTACGAGCGAGCGAGTCTGTAAGAGGTGTACCTTTGTCACCGCAGCATTACGTTAACCGCCAATTAAAGCCGTCGCGCGGTTAACCCTGCCGCGCAATTTCTTAATCGCACGCGTTTTCGCGAAGAATATATACGCCGTCTGTCGTAATGAGGATTATAGATAGCGTTTCTCTTACTCCGCTCGCGTCGTGAAAAATCTCCCCGGCTAGACTGCATTCGTTGCCATTCGGAATCATTTTATCTGGAAACGCACTATCGCCGGCAAATGCGGTTGACACGGCGGCGTCGTCCAATTTCGAGTTACTGGCTTCTAATGAGCCGTATAATAACGATAATTGATACCCACTCTGTTCTTAATCGACTGATTGCGCGCGATGTCGTCGCAATAAGAAATCTTTGTGGTTTCTTGCCTAATTATGACGCGTCTTCTACGTAAAATTGTTATTTATATTCGTATAACTGTGGATTTTTTTCGCCACAATTCAAATTGCCGTACCATAATTTAATTATTGTACATTATCGTGAAATGGCCTCAACCGAGCCGTTGAACTTTGATTTTTCCGATCTTCCGATTATTTACCGTTTCGAAACGCAGCCTGGGTTGACACGTGGCGCTAGTTAATACGCAATTTTCTAACACGCACGAGACATTTGGTTGACCCGTTTTCTATTTTCGTCCTGAGTCCTGAACTGCATTCAAATTTCATTATAACGAATAGAGAGCCAAATCCTCATTATAACAAAATTGAAATTCTTTACCACTTATCTGTATTGATATACAGATCGTGCTATCAGATATTTTATTTATGGATTGTTCGATCAAGTGGAAGTGAAGTTATAGACTGAATAAATAAATTTATTACGTAAAGATACATTTGTGTTTCTTTAGCGTGAAATTTCAATGGATTTGGATCGAATAAATCTTTGTTACATATCTAATTTAAAAAGGAGTGATGATATCAAAAAAATATAAAATAACACAGATTTGGATTGGAAATGTATTTGAATGATCTTAAAAAAATTCGTATTTAATCTTTTTACTCATTTTTTGTGCTTGTTCCAAATTTATTTTATTGTTTTATGCCCGTAGTCTAAATAGACTAAAGATTGAGATTAAACTTGAGATTGAATTTGACTAATCAAAGCAAAGTTTACTAAACCTGATATTGGTTTCCTTTCTTTTCATCAGTTAATTTCAATCTAAGTCTCTGAGAGATGAGAGAGAGAGAGAGAGAGAGAGAAAGAGATTTCATTGATGCCATTTTATTTTCTTAAGACTGGGTTATTCCACCTTTCGGTAAACTTCATCTCACTGTCTTACTCTCTTACTCTTTTGTTTATCCAATAGATAAATTACCTAGTTTATCCGAAGATCGAACAACCCTAAGAAAGATAAAAGGGAGATAAACCTTATCTACACATTCAATTTCGAACAATTCCAGTATAAAAAGTAAAGTTTGTTCCCTACAAATTACTCGCCGCTTTTCATAATAATATTTCATAATATCGATGAAAAAGAGTTTCTTCCCGGTGCAATTAAATGCGTGGAGAAACGCGTGGAGAGTACGCCTTTTCATCCCTCTGAATTCGTAGGGCTCCCTCCCCCCCTCCCCCTCAAACAAATCCTGCGACGCGTGTCCGCGTGAAAGCGACTTGTCGTCGTCGTCGTCGTCGTCAACGCGTAGAATTGCATATCTCGACGAGTTCCGCGGCATGCCGGGCTGCATGCTGGAAGTTTCCCAACGCATTTTCGCGGCTCTCTCGTGTCCGCCCGTCAACGATAATAACGAGAAGCGCACAATCCCCGCGAGCGACGACACCGCGCATTGTGCAACGCTACACGAGTGCTGCACCCATCGCTATACCATCTTCGAGACCGTCAATTCCGCTAACGTCGTCGTCGTCGTCATCGTCGTTAGACGAGAGAGAACGTGCGCGCGTATTCGTTTGTTCACTCGCTCGCACGGTGGCGGCGATGCGACGCCTACGTGTATGTGTTTTATACGCGGGTCAATGACTCGGTCGAGTGCATATTGCCGCGCACGCGCCGGCATATACGTGCGTATATATGGTGCACACAGAGAACGCGCGCGAGACGAGCGCGCGAGGTTGCGCGCGCGTATATGCACTCGCGACATATTAAATATGTTAATGCACGAGCGAGCTCTCTGACTCCGGTAGCGCGGCCAATATTCTTTCCATTGCTGCGCGTCGACCTGATCGGCGGTATCGCCGTTTTTTTTGTTCCTGGACCGGACTACGGTGCACCTGCGAAAAACCAGAGTCTCCGATCCGGAGGCGGACCGACCGGGAGGCGACTCCCTTTGCGCCGCGTCTCTCGTACGCGTGTCTGTTTTATGCGCGCTGCGTTAGAGCACGATTACTAGACACAGCAGTATATACAGGGTGGATACTAAATACTCTAAAAGATTTTCAGAGAGATTCAAGTGATTTCTCGCACAAATTCAACGACGAAAACTTCACGTGACTGTATCTACATTAGGGTGTAGTCGAAGTAGTGAAGGAAAATATTTCGATTTTTTTTTCCAAAACTTCTCAAAACCGACTCGAATTATCTTGGTGAAACTTTAAACGATACAAAGTTTTCTTTCTCTAACTTCGATCTGTATTTTTGAAACAGTTTCGGTCATACTGTCGTGAAGTTTTTGTCTTGAATTTGTGAGGAATCCTCTTAAAATCTTTTAGAGTACTCCATATCCACCCTGTATACGTATCTGTGTATAATTTCGGAGTTCCTATTTTAGAATTGCGTATTCGGTGTACTGTTTGTATCTGGGGAAAAAATATCAGACTCTTCAAATACCGAGCTTAATTTCCCTTCTTTTTTCTTTGGCAAAGCACATTCGGAGAGAGACAGAGAGAGATTTGGAAAATATTATTTGTTATTATTTAATTTTTTTAACTTAATTTTATTCACATATCACGTTTTTAAAAATAAAAAATATTTATATATTTGGATATATTTTTAATACGCACATACTATGATAGTTATTAACATTTATAAACTAATTTATATGATTTATAATTTCTCAAATTATAGCTTCTTGAATGTTTGTTTAAATGTGCTATCTCTTCAAATAAGCTATGTTTGGAAAAGCAGTTTAGAGACACGATTTTTATATAACTATGTTAAAATATTACGATAAAAATAATAATATCAATAAAATATTATTTTTAACGATTATCAGTCGTTATGATCTCTGAAAGAAAGATAAAGTGCAGACAGACTTTTTCTTTCTCTGAGAAAGATTTTTTATCCTCAAATTTATTATTTTTCACAGAAACTATCGCGTATAATTTTAGATCAGTGACAATTTCCTGTAAAATAAGAATCTATCGCGTCACTTATTCCGCTTTCCTCTTCGATACTATTGAAGAGGTGTTTGCCATTGAAATTTACGATATCATCGTTTGCGAGTACCGCGTATATTCACCTCTTATATCACGGCTCATTAAAGTAGTTAATTAGTTTAGTAGTGCACGCGTGAAATACAAGTGCGCTTGCTTAGCTTACTCTACCGACCCGTATCGCTAATCTTTCCCACGCCACGTATGAAGCTGGGAAACGCTCTTATCGCAGGATTTGAAGTGCAATCGGATCGCTTTACGATCCGAGCGATCTTATTGAAATTCGATTTCTGTCTGTCTTATTAACGGCCTTCGTGTCACTCGAGGGCAAAATACATGCAGAAACGTTGGGTTGATTACATGAATCTCTTCCGCATTGCATATTTTCGCGCTATCCTGTACAGGCAACAACAACAACACGCTTGGTAAACGGAAACTTGTTCCTTTAAACGTAATGCAGTCTGATAAATTAACACGCCAAGCAGTTGATACTGTATAATGTACTACGTGGACAACCGATAACACGAGGTGTCTTTAAAAGCAGTTTAATTCTAATATTTTTATAATAACAATGAGATGTAAAACTGACCGATTATATATAAATCTGCAATTAAATCATCCAATACGTAGAATTAAATGGTTATAATGCCTTTTTGGGAATATAGGTCTCATAACGGTACGTACCTTTTTCGGTACACCTTGAGCAGATTAAATTCCAAATGCGTCTGTGACGCAATCGTGAAGCCGAAGATTGTTGTACAATATATAAGGAATTAATAAACCATCCGTTAGGCATGTGCGATTGCTGTAAGGGCATTTATCTCGCGATGCAGCTCGTGGCAAACCCATCCAATTTGACAGTGCGCAAGTGTTTTGCAACATGTTCGCCGCCTAATGAATCTAACCGCTCGAATATATACCGTGGAAGGTGAGTGACCTGCCCGAACGTATCGACACAGACTCGTCGGTCTAACAGTCACTGCGAAATTACTGTTAGACGTCCAAATAAGCTATGCTGCCGTCAGAATTATAAAAAAATCCAAGTGAAAATCGTTATCAGTATACACCAGATGACTATCTTGGTCTTTTAGATTTTCCTGGTACCGTTGTATTTTTATCATCTTATCGTCTAATATGTTTTACATTTTACGTTTTACTTTTATAATTGTCCGATGCAAAAAAAAAAAAAATGTTGAAATGAGGTGAGATGTGAATCAAATAATATGGGATCAAGTAATGACGTTTAATATAATAAGGAATATCGGAATAAACGTAAATCAGTTTAAATTTCACGATTCAATTATTCATGCAAAAATACGATTGTGTCGCAGATATATTTGGGTAATATATTATGATAATTGTTCTGTCTAACATCGAGGAGGTATTTTGCCAAGCAAATAACACGA
>NW_017304450.1:1365016-1381830 GCF_001594115.1 Trachymyrmex septentrionalis | reverse complement strand
AGGGGGAGGGCATTATACGATGCCAATAAAATATGAAACGAGACGAATGCTGCGCAGCAACAGAGTCTATTATTAAAGTTCTCCGCATATAAGATTTATATGGTAAATAAATGCAGGGAGAACGAATCATGCTGCTGCAGCTAGAGAGCTATTTCTTCGGCGTTTAATGCATTTGAAGCTATTCAAACGAGCAGTAGCGTCGCAAAAGAAGGCGAAGGAATGGAAATCGATTCGCCGGGAAGTAATGGAGAAACATATACGTAAGCTCCGTGTCTCACGGTCGCATTTGTCATTTTGGCATCGGCAGGCGCGAGGGAATGTAAATCTTATCGGGAGAGACGTCTGGCTTCTAACGATCGTGGGCATTAGGAACGAAAACAGCCGGGCGGTTCGACGACCTCTTGGAATATTTCGGAGTATGATCTCTTCGGTGGGTCGTGTAATTAAAATTCCTTCCGACACGTTAATCCGGCGGCGGGCAGTAATCTGTGAAAAACACTACTGATTTCTTCGAGCTTATCGCGCTGATACGTACCGATCTTCACGATCGATCGAATCGATGCCTGTATAGGCGCCGGCTAATATTTGTTCTATCGATACTACTGCAATATTAATAATAAGAATAAATGATAACGCTATTGTGTGATAATAGAAAACGGGCTCCGATCAATGAACTTCACTCGATAAATTCCTAATCGATCGTTAGGGCGAGCGATATTTCGACACAGTTTTTTTTTTTTTCAATGGTGGCCCGTCTCATTCCCTTCGAGTGTTGATACTAATTTCACTAAGTATCCGATACTATTTCGCTAAGTAACTAATGAAATGAACGTTAACCGCATTGGCTCGCGACGCGGCGGTCAGTGACCCGTTATAGTTTAGACTGTAGCGGTGAGATATATTCTCTCCGGTTCAATAGTCACTAATGTTAGATAACGCAGATGTATACGCGCTGTACGGAAAGGAGATAAGGAAACTGCGAATACATATATTCGGACATTTTTTTTCCGAAATAAACCGATAGAGATGTCGCGCTTAAGAACTAAAAGCATGCTGGTGGACGTGAATAAATAGCAACGTTTACGGATAACAATAGGAATTATACACAACCGACAGAACGTAAGATCATTCGTGTATATATATAATATCGGGAAACGAGAAGATACGCGCGCGTCTGTCTGCGGGAAGTGTAGATGATGGAGACGACGGCTTCTACATGCGTAATTAGCATTGTAATTTCAATCGAAATAACTGAATTTCGTAACGAAGTCGATGTCGCACGAAGGATTTCATTAGGACGACGCGAGGCTCACGTAGTTTTCGCGTCACCTTGCCTCCGCATAAAAATTCAAGCCGTCACGCGCATGTCCGCCGAAGAGAATCGATCGTGAAACGATGACGACACGCGTCATTGTCGGCTTCCAAAGATCGATGCATATTGCGACTCATTAATCGCCGAAGGGGGGGAAGGATCAACGAAGTCGGCCATGCCCCGTGGACGCCGTTCGCAAACCGAACGCTAACGCGTGAACCTAGTGCGGCAGGTCAGTGGCCTCGTTGTTGGAAGCGCGAAAGCCCGTTCTCCTGTCTAATAGCCTCGCTGCTGGGATGACTGTTAGTTACACAAATCCCGAGGCTGAAATCTAAGCGATCTAGGCAGTCGTTCTAAACCCTCGTCCGTACAAAGGCTTGACACGTTGAGGCCGGGCTTCGTTACGACGCAGTTTTCGTACGTGCCAAGATCTACGAACGAGATTTCCGTTGCGTGCAACTTTCAAACACGCCAAAATATCTGTCCCCCGAAGGACGATGCTCTAAAGATTCTTTTCCCGTTGTCATGGATTCATTCAGCCGCAGGCTTGATACCTCGACGATGAAAGGATCGTCGGAGCATCATCCTTAGGAAAACAGATATTTTGATGCAAACAGATATTTGGCGTGACAAAATCGTGCACACGAAAATCTCATTCTAGTATCATTTAATGTTGAAAATTATAATATAATTCGAAGACTTGAATTTCAACGGTAGAGAAAATGAGCAGCGAGCTCTGAAATGTATTCAAGTAGATCTTGATTTAACAGGAAATTTTATTCTAAGGCTTAATTACTTACTAGGATAAATACTTAATTGAAGGGATACCTATAACTAGTAGAAATTTCGTCCATGTAGTTTTAGTTTATCTTCAAGATATCCTTTTCATCTTCCTTTTTCGTTCATTATAGAAGCCGTCGTCAAGTTATACGTCTCTCTGTAGTTATGTAGCTAAAAATATAGAACTATTGATTTTGAGTCTGCAGGAGAGTTGCTGTATCTCGCTCGAAATTAACAATCGAATCCTCAATAATTATTAACTTGATTCTTTTCAATGAATTTTAAAATTATGTGCAAAATAATTGCACATCAATCTCAAAGAAATAAATAAGTTAAAGTTATTGAAAAAAAAAAAAAAAAAACTTAGTTATTATTTTTTATTTAAATCAAAATCCAAGTCCCGTCTAAACATTCTGACTTTAAGAAAATTTGATAAAAAAGTTTCGCTCGGTATAATCTTGCGTTTACTGTCAATTCTTCTAAGCTTATACATCAGATAAGTAAAATAAAAAATCTATAATAATAGAATGAAAAAACAGAGGCAACTCTTTCGAAAGATTTTGTAGAAAAATCTACTCGTTAGATATCTGAAAATTATACAAAAAACGGACTGTAATTCTGATTTGTAGCCCAACAGTTTGGAAGTCTGGTACCACTATTTGCCAAAAATCCGACTGTTCGTTGTTAACCAAAGGTCATATTGCAAAAGTGTAATATTGAATGTGGGATGACAATTTCGTATCGATGGAAAAAATTTGGAGTAATATTTGAAACGGAAATGTGACGTGTACAAAGCTCTCTCGGCATGAAAGAGCTTTCTGGCTTGCGCGCACGTACGCGGCCGAAACGACGCGGCGCGGCGCGGCGGCGACATCGATCGCGGAGCTACTTTCACCAAGGGTGAATGCCTTTCGACTTTATCCTCGCCTTCATTCGCCTTCGCGAGCCGCGGGGAAAAAAGAGAGGGAGGAAAGGTAGGGAGAAAGGGAGACGCGGTGAGAAGGAGCGCGAAGTACGTCATGCCTTGCTTCGTTCCCGAAGTCACTCGCACGATAACGGCGCCCCGGTGGAACCTGTTGCTCTTTACTGTTTCGCGGGTTCATGATCGTCGGACGACGCTCATTTTTCTACGTGACCGGGCGCATTCGATACCGCCAACAATAGTGCATTAACCCGGTGCCGCCCCGATTGCGGGGCCGTGTCTCGCGTAGGAAGGGAACTATAAATTCGAGATATAACGCTCGATTGACGATTCCAGCGCCGATTCGATTACGACCGCTAATCCTAATGAATGACGTTCTCGATTATTGCGAGAATTACGAATAAACTGATGGAAATCCAGCCGTCCTGAATATTGTATTTCCAATAGCAGATTTAACGCTCAACTTTATTCGATATCGATCGGCTTTATCTTTAATTAATTTTTCTGTTTTTTTTTTTCTACAGAATTGTTATTCCTGCAATTGCGCGAAAAATAAATGCCCTTTCGATATAATTCGTTACCAAGCGGAATCACAATTGATTTCATTGCATTTTACATAAGGCATTGTTGGTAAAATTGTTTATAATGTAACACGTGTGTGTGTGTGTGTGTGTGTGTCAAATATATCTTGATTTCTAATTAGATATATTTTTTATTTTGCAGGTAACTATATTTGGCTGTTTGTAAAACTGTCTTTACCGTCCAACCATATCCTTGGATTACCGACTTCGCCATCGAGTGCGTTTCGCGACGCCATTGTCGCACCGGTTGTCCGTCAAGGTACGATTCCCTTATTAAGGTATATCCGACGAGGCCTTTTTGATTTTAATCAACGAACCTTGCACGGCGTATTCTACTTTCGGGACTCGTTTTTTAGGATGGCTCGTAATGCCGAGATGATTTAGCAACGAAATAACACTCGCGAACGTAATTGCACAAGTGTAAGTTACGATTAATGTGTAATATAATTTTTTTTAATCGCCACGTGTTGTATCGTGACCGATGTAACGTTGCAAAGTAATGAACAGATTGAAATTAATTTCTCGTTAGTTTCCTCGCGATTGCATATGAATCGAGCTGCATATGAATATTCTCTCATCACTCGGTGAGCGAGCGTTATTTAATTTCACAGTTTTTCACATATTTTCACGATGTAATATTTTTACATTTCGACACACACAGACACTTGAAGAGTAAAAATTTAATCTGTAAATATTTTCGGATCGTTCAAGATTGTGCATCGTTCTGAATTAAATTGTTGCACATATCGCATTAACATATCGTTACGTACGTTCAATAATCGAGCCGGCCAGTAACAATGTTATTGAAGAGATAATGGAAATTGATTTAATCATCGGACCACCGCATTACTGCGAGAACCTTATTAACAGTTTTCAATAAAAAGAAAAACATTCGCTGTGAATTTATTCCGAATTATTGGAGATGTGTGATTGAATTCACGCGGTCGGTGTTTGTATCGGCATAATTCCACATAACGACGGCCGCTGCAACGATATATTTCGTCCATCGTTCTTTTTGCGAGGGTCTGATGCAGTTGCTCGTCGATCAAGCGTATTATACAATGGGGGATATATTCGGAATGATTCGCCAGGTCGTAAGCACTTTTCTGGGCCGCTCATTCGCGGTCGAGAACGAGGAAAGACGCGATAAGACGTGTGTGTGTGTGTGTGTGTGTGTGTGTGTGTGTGTGTGTGTGTGTGTGTGTGTGTGTGTGAGAGAGAGAGAGACTGAGAAGGCGAGATACGTGGTGGAAAGAGAGGAGACGTCTCCGACGTCCGGATCGGTTCGAGAGAGAGTCCTTGACTTTTGGAATGCGGACCATTGGAGCCCGGGCACATCCAGGTAGTCCAACGTGGTTACAGTGCGTGTGTACCGCGCACACATCACCGTCTGCACGTAGAACGAATGCACGCACTCCTGCCGCGGCACTCGGACCAGCAAAGTTGGTTAAAAGTCGGGATTAAAGTCTCTCCGAGCGTAATTATGTACCGCCTCTCTCCGCGTCAGCCCGAAACCGAACTTTTATTAACTGCCAATATAATTGCGCCTTTATGTGAGCGGGTGGTGGTCGCCGTCCCGATAGTTAATCGAAATGAAAAGGTAGATTTCGTTCGTTTTTTATCTTTGCTTAAGATAAAAGTTGCACAGATAATTGACCGTAGAGGTGCTGCTCATTTAAGAAGTCAATACAATTTCTTTATAGAAAAGGATTGTGTGCTCTCTCTCTCTCTCTCTCTCTCTCGTTAAATAGCAGTTTTAGCTACGCATAAAAAATAAAGTCTAGTACATGTAAGAAAACAATTTACGCTTGAACATGATTAGAGTTAATTAAGATAAAATTATAGTTTTTTTCTAAATGTTATCTTGTTACATATTTCTATGTTCAGCACACGTTCGATGTGTTAATAATAAGTTACAAAATTATGGTCGTTTGGAATTTTTGATTTCCTTCAATTATAGATGATTAGGTAGTTTCCGACGTAATTTGATACATCTAAACTAAATATATCTCAGCCATTTAACGAGGATATAGGTGTCCGATAAGAATGTATACACTGCTGCCCTGTTATCTCTGAGCAAGCGACTTGAGATAACGTTACGATATCAATCGTAAAGTGTATCTATATTCCTGCAAAACTCTAATACACGACATTACGAATTAAATTTTCATTATACATTCGTGTTGTAATGAAAAAAAAATCAGAAATCGTCGCCAGAAATTATTTCTATTCTCTTTTTTTGGAAACCTGGAAATTATGAATAATCTTTCCAAATGTCTCAACATAATATAGAATTAAAAGCGAAAATTTACATACGAAAAAAACAACTTGTTTCTAGTGAATGAGTACTTAGGTAATTTTTAAAATTCAGATATTTAAAGAATCGTAGAACTGAGAAAATTACAATCTTTCAGATTTTCTGATTTATCTACTCTCGCGCTGCTCTATTAATCATAACGTTTAGATTCTAATAGAGTCTAATCGCGTATTCTGTTTCATTTATTAAATTATGAATACGTGAAGTGCCCCTGACCGTATTTTTTCACCCTCGCTACTTAATATTTATAAGAAAATATATATCACGAGATATCTCGAGATTTGCATATCTATCGCTGAATGGTCGATCGGTAGATCAACTTGCAGATTTCCGTTAACAATCACAGTGACATTGAGGTTTCTCGCGTGCGGATTCAGAATCCACGTGCGCGGATTGTTACGTGAATGAAAGTCGCACTACTACGTACAATGAATCAGCTATTTTTGAGTCTAGTATGCAGAACAGGCCAATAAATATCATTCAAGGTTCAGCCTTTACTCCACATACTTGGAACGCAAGGCGCGCGGCGAAGCATCGTTCTGTTCTTGCTCGCTATGGTACTGATATTATTCGACAATTTATATACTTGCTGAGAATTCTTTCTCGTCAGCGATTAATTTACGCGAAGCGTGTTAAAGTAGATAATTCCGCTTTTGATCTTCCTTATATTTACTGCCTTATTTTTACTATTTAAATTACAACAATTAATTTTAATTCATCACATCTCCGTTCGAAATTATGATTCTGCAAATAAGATGATACAAAAAATATCGAAATAAAAAAAAAAAGAAGGTATATATCAGTGTTAAACAGTTTTGCCTTTAAAATATTTCAATTTATCTGACTCATCCGTAAACATATAATTCAACTATCGATTTGCTCGTTATTATTTCGATTTCAGAGATTGTCACGATTTACATTGGAAACGGATAACATAATAAAAACGCGATGTAACTCCGATTAGAGCCGTAGTCGATGTAGGTCAAAACTTTCGATTGCGCGTGAAAACTTTCCCATGAAACTTTTTTTTTTTTTCTTTTTTTTCTTTTTCTTCACTATGAAGGAACATTATCGAAAATTCCACAAAGTCACGACCGCTTCAGCGCGTCTCGTAGACTCGATGATCTCCCGATCGGATCGCGAGATCCGGTGGGCGCGCGGCGCGGCGGTACTTCGCGACACTTCAAGGCCTAGTTTTGTCTCGGTCAAGCAGCCGAGCTTTCCGTCGAAACGTCGGCAATTTTTGCCAAGATCGCGGCCACGTCATTCCACGCTCCTCGCACGCTACTCGCGCCCGACAAGTCGCGCGCGCGAACGCGCGCACGCACGACATGCTCGCACGCTGGTACGCACGCACGCACGCACGCACGCACGCACGCACGAAGGCTGGTAACACACGCGCTGTAAGCAGAGACACGCGCGAACGACCTTGCATTTACTTTGCATATATACGACATGGCTTTGAGCATGGTCACACGGAACACAACCTTGGCGAGAGCATAAACGACCGGCGCTGCGAGAGAGAAGAGAAAGAGTGAGGAATGAGACAAGGAGAAAGAGGAGAAGAAGAAGAAGAAGGAGGAGGAGGAGGAGGAGGAGGAGGAGGAGAAGGAGGAGGTGGTGGAGAACGAGGGGGTAGGATTGTGGGGGGGAAACCCGGGGCGCGGACCCACGTCACGCCACTTTCGGTTTTATCGTCATATATCCGGTCACGGTACGATTTCCTCGCTCCTCCAAGATTCTACGTCGGCTTACATTTCGCGCTCGTCTTCGTAATAAGTCGCACGTATATCGATGATCAAGTTTATATTATCGATATCTTCTTCTTTTTTCGCGCCAAAGTCGTCATACGCTATTTTTACTCTATTTTACCAGGAACATTGGTTCACTTGTAGTATCGTACACTGCAAGGATATTGCGTAAGTTAGACGCGATGGGTAATCCAATGACAATTTATTTAACAGCGATATTTCTATATTTGCAAGCGCGAGCTTGATGTGACGCTTATTTATATTCGCGACAGGCAGGGTTGGGTTAGTTGACTTTTTTCTTTTTTTTTTTTGACCAAGTTAAATTAAAGCTAACAACCTTGAAAATTTAACTTGGTTAAGACGCAAGTTAATTTATAACGAAATTAACTGAATTAAAAGTTAAGTTAATAAAAAAAAGTAATTGAAAAGTTAAAAGTTAAATTTGTTTTTTTTTATATTTTTGTAATTTATGATCCCAGGGTTTCACAGTCTTACAAATAACGGAAATGACAAATATATACTTCATTTAGAAAATACTCTATATTTTATTTATATGTTTTGTTTATATTATATATACTGTTTAATATATAAGGATTCGACTACGAATACTAGACTGTGGTATGACTATGAAAGCTTCAGACACAATACGAGAGCGATAGTATAAGAAATAATAGATTTCAACCTATCAGAAACTAGACACATCGAAATACACGGTTTCTGACAGATTGAAATCTGGGGGTCGATTGTGTAATTTGAAATGAGGTGAAAATTACAAAAAGCAAATTCACTAGAATACTTATAATTTCATTGGTCAACACCTAGTAAATTTGCTCACTTTTGCAATTTTCACCTTATTCCAAGTTATCGCTATTGCCGCGTATTATGTCTAAGACTTAACTTGAAAGAATTAAATAAAAAATTAATAGTTACGGAAAAATGAATAAAACGTAATTAAATAATGTTAAAGAGTCTAAAATGTAATTAAATTAAATTAAAATTAAGTAACTTTTTAACTTGGCACTACTCAACCTTGGCGATAGGAGATTGAAATAACGCATCGACAGATTTTTTTCCTCCTTGTGGTTAAACGTATCAGACTTACTCTGTGCACACGTTGCTTATTGTATGCGTATTTTGTACGCTTAAATGAAATCAGCTTTAAACTAATTTGATTTCTATTACTGCAGCACGATTCAAATCTACAGTGTCGAAATGTTGAAAAAAATATTTAAAAAGATTGCAAAATGTTTGCCGGTCTTTCCTCTGCTATCTCGCGTCATGACTAAAACGCATGCGTTGATACAGGTGATATTATAATTCCGTTATATCTTTCATAAATCAATTTGCCGACAACAGATCTGTTTACCAGATAACCACATACAGTATAATCATTGTAAATTCCGAATGGTATATATGATTGATATGTCAACTTTCCCTATCTCTCATTTTTACACTTTTCGTTTTGTTATAAACAATTGATTCATTTTTTCTATAAAACCCCACACACACAATCTAGCAATAAGGCTATAATTTTCCTCAAGAAAGTTTATCTATGCTATCGATAGATTTATTCAAAGTCTCCTCCCTCTCTCTCTCTCTCTCTCATCATGTCGCGCTCTAATATCAGACATTAATTTGCATTTTTTCTCCAAGCCAATAAAGTTGGGCTTAGTTTTATTACACGTTTTTGATACGATGTATTCTCAGAAACGACGATTGTGCGATCCAGCCAGCGCATTTAGGCGGGCTAGTGCGAATTTGTCAAAATATGCAAAGTAAACGTCGCTCGCCGATCAATATTACTCAAAGTCGACAGACCGTCTGGCGGATCTGAACTGCGCCGGCGTACCTGTCTTGTTTTGATCGAATATACGTTGGATCACGTGGATCACGTTCCGCCATTACGTCAGGCTCCGTAAAAATCCGATCGCGACGAGGATCACGGCGTGATGTTTTGCGTGCTGCACAATTGCGCGATATAATTAATAAAACGAACGCGCAACGGAGTTCTTTGCGAAAGAGATCTCTTTCTCGCTTCTCTTCCCTCTTTTTCCTTTCCTTCCCCTCTCCCCCCCTCTCCCTCCCTCTCTCTCTCTCTCTCTCTCTCTCTCTCTCTCTCTCTTTCTCTTTCGCACTCGGGATCTCTCGGTCATCACGCACGATCTCGCGATGAATCAGCGCTCGGAATTTCGGCTAGGTCCGCGCTGGCTGACCTCAACGAGACCGAAAGTGAGAATTTTAGCGCCTACCAAGGCTGCCCAAATGCAGTCACTCGGATAAACACACATGCGACGATCGCCGCCATTGACATTTAACACGCAACCACTGTGGCGAGGAGGAAAAAAAAAAAGATAGGCAAGAAACAGACGACGAAGAAGAGGAGGAGGAGGAGGAGGAGGAGGAGGAGGAGGAGAGGAAGAAATCGCGATGGCGATGAAGGAAAAGGAACGATGGCGACGGTACCGGTGTGTGGTACATCGATTTCCTGACCTTGAAAAAAGGAAACTACGAAATGCCGATTGTTGTTCAGGATTACTTGCAACTTTTTCGAAGAAGAAGAAGAAGAAGAAGGGAGATAGAGGAGGAGGCGGAGGAGGATGACTACGACAACGAGGCGGAGGAGACTACACACTCGCGGGCTCCGTCTTGTTTTTCGGTGCACCGGCGCTCGAGAATAAGCATCGTAAAGATCGAAATTGCTTCTCGGAACGTTTCGGCTCTCTCTCTCGCCAGATGAATCTCTTAAAATATACCCGAAATTCCACGTCCCGCCAATATTTGCACGAGCGAGGCGGGAGGGCGCTATATATCCGCGCGGGTTGCACCGCGCCTTTTAAACCTCCCCCGAGCATCTCGACGACCGTTCGGCGGCGGGACGGGCCATGTGGATGTAGTTTTTATTGTTGCAAAGCAGCTCGATCCGGATCGAGAGGAAAAAAAGTCATCGCGCAACACGCGATCGTCAGAAGTTGAGAGATCTTTTTACGCGACGTTTAGAAGTAGAACTCGGTCGGCCATGCGGACGGATGATCCAGAGGACTAATGGTAAAACTAAGATTGCCGATTATTGTTACTGTTGTCGGAAACAGGTCGATCGAGTATACATGCGATAGTGCATTTCAGCATAATTGGCATGAGGCGGATTAAATAAGCCATTATACGTTGATTTGTGTAAATTTATAAATTATTTATATACGTTCGACTCATTGTCCGTTTGTTAGAGAATAGAGAATATTCTTTGTAATTTTGCATAAAGTACTTCGGAACTCCTTGCTATTCTTCTACGCTTTTATTGGAAGAGAGGAGTACATCGTCGTTGAAATTATATATATTGAATCACATGATATTATTATTATTATATAAGCATCTTGGCTGCAAAAATAATTTATCTGGATAAGAGAACAAGAGAGCGAACACTTTTATCAACATTGTTTACAATTTCGTCGCTGTTACGTCCTGAATTAATGGCAGCGGAGTTTAGCTCGAGCTAAAATGTATGAAAGAAAAAACAAGGTCGATTCCCAGAGTGAACAAAATTAGACCGTGGAGAATACGATTAAAAGGATTAATGACATCACTGTATAATTAATGTCTTCGCCATTTTTAGCTTATACGTACAAACAGTATACGAATGGACACTCCAATAAATCAATGAACAATAGCGAAAAGGTTGCAAAATATATTTTTCAAATAGAGCGACACAGTTTATTATTTGCGTTTTTGAATGTGCGAATGGTATGATTTCGTGAAATTGGATATATAGTACAATATATATATCTCGATAAGAATAAACGATGTGGCGTCTCGTTGCGTAACAGCGTAATTTCTGACAGAGAGATTTGCCAACATAAATGCACGTACTATTGTCTCTCGTACGGACAATGACAATCTCATAGAGAGGACGAGCATATATATGGACAATTAGTATGTCACCGGTAACTGCTTTAATAAATGTGTCAAGATAGCGGTCGACTTTATACTGGGACGAAGACAAATGGACGGCTATCGTCGATGTCATTCGCTACTTTGCAAAATTGAAGACTGCGAGATTTATTGTAAATCCCGGATTATGCCGTTAGAAGTTGGATAGTAACAACCGGAAATCCGGAAAGTCTGGAATTAACGCTAATCGATCGATCTTTAGAATGCAGCTCACGAAGAGCTATAAGTTTCTCAAAATTTATACAAATATCTTTAGAATCGCAGCATATTAATAACATATTCTATAATATTTTTAAACTTAGTAGTTAGCAATCGAGCATTATAACGATATTATAAATATCTGCACAAAAATGTGTATATTTGCTAAGTGAATGTTTCTCGACGCCACTAGCTTGCAATTGAAGTAAATTTGAAATTAAACTTGTGAGAATTGTACAGCAGCAGTTGTAATTGTCCAATTGACGCAAATATAAATTGTATAAAGTGTCAAAATTGCTCCTTTCATTAATAGAGAAATGAACACCGTGAATTCATTCGCTCCGATTAATTATAATTCAATGCGCTCATCGTCCAGGCCGTTTACGAGCTCGTTCATTTACGTTGGATATAAGGGCAATGAATGAAAACTCGTCGGCCTATTTTCCTCAACGACGGTGAGACGAGTGACACCCTCTGCTCTCCGTTTGTAGATCGAGAGTCCTCGAGTGAAAGTAGAACCTTCCTTCTCTAAGGTAAACTGGTGTGCGCTTGCTTGCAAACAGACGGAGAAACGGCATTATCGGGAAGGGAAAAAGAGACGGAAAGAAGAAAGAGAGAGAGAGAGAGAGAGAGAGAGAGAGAGAGAGATAGATAGAGAGAGAAGCACCTGACTTCTTTGCGAGGAGGTAAACTAGTGTATGCGAAGACGAAGAAACATCATGAGGAAGAAGGTGAGAAAACTTGGGAGAAGGAGAGAGTAGTTGTATGGCATACAAGGTGTTCGATAACTATACCGTCGCTTTTTTTTCTCTGTGAATCTCTTGACATGAAATAGAATTATCTCTGCCAAAGAATTAACGTCTATCGTTATATGTGTGTATATACATATATATTATATACAAAAGAATTTGAATAAATATATTAAGTTTTGAAGATATGGGTATACACAATCTTTTCTACCAGTACATTCATCTTCAAGCGAACCGAGTTTGAGATTTATCAAGACGTTTTTAGTAGTGTAAAAAAACGAAAAAAGAGCGTTTAAGCAGAAAGCTAATAATTGATTGAGAAAGGAAACGGAAGTAAGAAAGGATGAGGAGAAAATGACGGGACGTTTGATTCATCATATGTTTCAGGATCTGTTTGAGATAGAATGAGCTGGATTATGCATGAGACAGAATAAGATATCCACGTATCTCATTCCATCAGGATTAAGCATCCTGAAAAATATAGCGGACCAATCCTAAGCGGAAGTTGCCTAAACGGTATCCAATCTTTTGAACTTGAGTATCTCTAGAGACGCCCTACATTGCGTTCGTGCGAGGAGATCCGACCGATTGAACTCGAGACCGCCGTCTCATGTCGCGAATTGTGGCTCGGGCTGGCTGCAGATACGTGTGCGCAGATACATGCATTATTCACGCGTTTACTCGCAAGCCGATCATGGCACACCTGCGGATCGCGCGACGGTAGCACCGATGACGACGATGGTCTCAGTTACGGTCGGCTCGTCCCAGTACGTTCTCGGACGTACTTGGACGAGTTCCCGGATGACGGACCGGTTCGTCACTTTTCTCATCGGCATTGGTGTAGGTAGAGGACACAAACGTACCGACAAGCGTCCTCGCGGTTAACTGTAGCCCCGAGCCTAACTGGGGATCCTGAAAGAATGTCATGCGAGGGTCTTGTTACCCTGTTAAGACCCTTCCATGAGTTAAGGCGTTAGCCTCGTAGGTGCTTACAAGGTGCTTCACCCCCGAGTTTCGAGGTCACGCGTATCTAAAATGTAGGAGCGGAGAGAAAGACGGTGCCGTTTCTTTTCCATAACACTTTCACTCTTTGACATTTTTAGAGATACGCGCGCTACTTCCACATTCTGACAGTACAGCTTTATATGATATTGTGCGTACGTAATTTATATGTATATATATATACTTGGAAGAAGATGTGAGAATAACAAGATACTTTGCAATATTTTATACAACAAGCTTAGATTCATATGGTAAATATACAATATATTCTCGCATTCCAGAGAGAAAAGCGGTATCAATCGGAAATATAAAATTGTTCAGAAGAGTGGAAGGTAAATTTGAAAATGAATTATTTATTATGACAGTATTAAGCATAAATTAGTTTAGAGCTAATTACAAATTGCTTGTTTCAAGTATTCTAGAAGTAACATAGTTATATATAATTTCGTTATGCGTTACCTCTGTTATGGAAACTTCTATTTTTTTGATTTCTACCATTTTTCTTTCGAGAATATTCCAATTCAGCTTACATTACTTTTCCTAATTGAAAGTCAATTTATAGCGCAGTCCCGTATACATAATGCAAAATTTGCAAAATTTCATCTTGCATTACTTTTCTTGTAGGCGTATTTCACACGTATCGTATATACATTTTATCTGTCGGTCGAAACGGAAGAAAAGCCTAATTTTTATTATTTCTTCATCAGACATATCACACAAATCGGACGTAATCAGTTGCGTGATCAAAGAACCAGAGAATCGCGTCTGCAGTGCTGAACGCGACGGTAATAAAGAGAGCGCGGCTCACAGAAGAATGCGGTAAACCAGAAACGCGTTGTACTGGACATTCCTTTAGTAACGATCTCTGCCCCTCGTCGCATACCGGCATTGTAAATATCCTTGGCGCACGCTTGGCGTATATTATACCTCTCGCCAATGAAGCGGACGTATATTTTCCAGAAACGCATGGGAAAAAAAGAGCTCTGACCGCGCGCTAATTATATGCCCCTGTGATGAAAGCGTAAAGTGCGTTCCGCTGTTACATCGCGGGAATATTCCGGGAGTACGGGACGGCACCGGGTCGAGGATAACTGTACACGGCGATCGTAATGACGGCGCGGTATTAAATACAAACTCCGAGATATCGCATTTCTGCAACTCAGCCTTATTATGAGTTACGCGTATCGTAGCGGCGGTCGGCGTTAATATGTTATTGGCGTACCTACGCGTGATTATTATCGGCGGCTATTAATATCGGAAATACTGTCTGGAGGAGACTACGTCCTCGTTCGAAATATATCCGGTTATTGTTGAGCCGATATTAATGTTTTATCCAACGTTATCGAACGTATCTTTTATTTCTCGGTACAAGCGCACCGTCTCGAAATACGAAGAACAGTTTCATTTCATTTCATTTCATTTCACTGAGTTTATCGCAAAGCTATGTGAAAAAGACTACATGTTAATATATAGAGTAATAGATATAAAATACGATACAATGGGCAATTGTAGCGTGCAAATGGTTAGGCGTCAGCAAAATTGCTGTTACAAAGTACTACTACCAGTAACAAAATCAGAATAAGAGGTAAACTAATATCTAAATTCATACATCCACGCACACAGTTCTCGACGCAGGTATTTTATTGCTGCAATTTATCGTTCAGCTTTATATCAGAATAAATAGTTTTAAACATTTCTACTGCGAAAATGCTGAAATGCAAATTTGTAGAGTAATTCTCATCATGTTTTCTTTTTTTTCTCTCTCTCTCTCTCTCTCTCTCTCTCTCTCTCTCTCTCTCTGGTTCAATTTCTGGTTTAAGATTCGTTCTACCTTTTATCAGGATTAACATTTTTGTTTTTCACGACAGCGACGGGATTTCGGAAAATTTGATTTTAACGTAAGACTAAGTCTGTCTGGCAAAGTCTGAGGTGATCAACATCGCGTTTGCATGCAGAAGTTAAGAGGTCGCTGGAGCTCACTCGAGTGAGACGTTGGAAGTACGAAGTGGACGAGATACTAACTCCGACAATAAGCGCAATAAGCCAGCGCGATACACGCAAACTGTGTCACCGCCGCTCTTGAATGCAGGTCTCGCGCGAAGCGGAAGGAACATTTGCCTCGCGGGCGGATGTAAGACGTGGGAAGGTGGGAAATAATAGGAATTGACGAAGTACAGCATCAGCGGAATGACTTGGCAATAATACAATGTTGCAGTTTGCCTCCCGCACGGCCTACTTCCGGCTAGGAATTCTAATCCGTAATGCCTTACTCTCTGCGACGCGCGTTCCCGATATTACCAGCGAAATAAAACAATATCGGCGTCAGCCTTGCTTTCTAAAATACGAAAACTGCTTTTCTCGGAATCGAATAGTGATCACGATGTTCTATCGCAGTATACTTATTCATTTTCTCTTGAAAAAAAAAAAAAAAACACACAGTTGTAAATCGATGTAAAAGAAATCGACGTAATTCGCGGGATTGTGCAGGCGAGAGATAAATGACTAAAAATTGTTCTTCCTTCCCGACAAATCGATCGATGGACATTCATAGATGCAATATCTCTGTGTTACGTTCGATAATTCGTACGTAATTTCTTCAATCTTCTTGTACTATATACGGACGGCGTTCACGGTTTTAAACACGGCTTGTTCTTCTCTCGTAATTGTTCGACTTCAAATATTTACCTATATCCGTGATGTAACACATTCCATAAAAAGATTTTACTCGTTAAATTCTTATTGGCCACGCACAAAGACTACTTGATGCCTCGATATTCTTCCTCGCGTTACAGATTCACTCGGAAAGGACATTGAAGAGTTAATCGCGTTCCTGTGTCGTGCGGCTGCATTCTCGCGAATCAACCGCGACGGGACCACCCGCGCGCGAAGGCTTTTGCGGAAAGTGATTTACGAGACGGGCGGCCGTCTCTGCCGAAACAAGGCGATGCCGATTCGCACGTCGCCGCCTGTGTGTCCATCGTGGTCGAACCACGCAAAAATTCGTGCCGAGATCTGAGAACCCGATAGGTACATCGGTGCCCGATGGTGGGTCAGCACGGATATTGCGCGTATATACGAAAATAGAAATATCACACTATTGGGACAAGCGACACGTCACTTTCTTCTCCGTCCCCTTTTTAGCACTGGCTCCCAGTGTGAGTTCTCCTCCACCTTCAAATGAACCGGCACAGAAGAGTCCGGAGTCGGTATCACTCGACGGGGGCGACCGATAGGAGGAAAACCTCCCGGCGCGGCGCGGC
>NW_017304450.1:1362734-1364916 GCF_001594115.1 Trachymyrmex septentrionalis | reverse complement strand
GACGGGGGCGACCGATAGGAGGAAAACCTCCGTCGGCGCGGCGCGGCGTCGCGCGGCGCGGCGCGGTGCGGTGAGGGATCGCGAAATTAACCGCATGTGAGTGAGCTCTAAACGAGCTATTACCATTGTCGGGGCGTTTACATGGTAGGTGGTGATTACACAGCGCATTCAACGCCGGGCGAGACCAGACACTCCCCCCAGTCCGATCGCGCGCTCGCAGACACGTACACGCGCGCGCGCGCGGAGATATACGCGTAACGCTTATTTTGGCTTCTACGTACGTACAGACTTACGGGCCACAGTACAGACGCACACTCTCGTGTGTGCCAATCCGGCCGCACGCGCGCGCGTACTCAATTATGCACGCGTTGTCCGACAGTGGCTTGTGACGTATACTACATATATGCATGTTCATCCGTCTCCAGGGGTCCGGATGTTCCGCTTTTCTCTCTTCTTTTCTCTCTTTTCTTCTCTTTGCGTCTCTCTCTCTCTCTCTCTCTCTCTCTCTCTCTCTTTCCTCTTTTGCGTTTCTCTTCCTCGCTCTTTCCGCCTGCAACACTTTCTCCTTCGTTCTTCCCCGTCGAACGTCCTGCACCTATCGCGAGCCAGTGACGAAGAATTAATTGCGCCGGAGTCCTTGGCGCTCCTCCTCGCGGACGGACGGGACGTGGGGCGATCTTCTTTGTTCGTTCGAACGGGTGGCTTCCCGTATCGGCGCGCATACCGAGAGAATGCATCTACGTGCGTTCCCGCGGGTGTAGCACACAAGACATATTCACCGTTGCTCCGGGCCTTCCCGAGGGTCGCGGCCCGGAGGAAGATCGTGGAGAGTCTTTGGGTCGACGGAGTCCGTAAGATTTGTTCGCGGGTCAAGGATGTCGGGGTCGTCGCCGACCAGGCAATGTGATTGTAATATAATCGTGCGGATGGGGAGCTCTCCTCTCTTTCCCTCTCTCTCGCTCTCTCTCTCTCTCTCGCTCTCTCGCTGTATTATCCTCAGGAACTGTCGGGCGTCGCATAAAGATCGCGATAACAGGAGCTTAATGACGTTGTTTCGTTTACCGTGATTTACTTGATTAACTTGCGTTTTAACTCGCAATTATAAGCGAGATCGTGGCGATGTTTAGAGATATCTTAAAACGCGACGCTTATATTATGCTATACGTGCTTCTCATTTCGTGCTTATTCCGAGTAATTAGCTGAAATCGTTGCATCTTTGAAACTTAACCGTAAATTATTCAAAAATGTTCATTAATCCTTTGAGTGGTGTGATTTTTTTAATGCTCGATTACACCTTCGTAGTGAGTTTTTCCAATAATGATCATGAAAAATGATAATGATGAATTATACATTTATATTATACACTCTGGAATTGAAAACGTACTCGTATATACATGTACGTGCACATCATTCAGGAAATAAGACGGAAAATGTAAATGTATCACTTCGGAACAGGAATCACATCAATAAATATGCGTTCGTATTACTTAAAGGGTTAATAGCGAGATTTTAGGAGATACTAATTTCTTCACAGAATTCAGAATCATTTTGTGATATATATTTTAAAAAATCTTACAATCGACAAATGCCGGACATGTTCTACAAAATACGCTTATATATTTACTTATTGTCTGAATTCAACGATCTATCGTGAAAATCTGCTTTTAATTACTTTTATCGCTGTCACAAATATTTCTTTCTTGTTCGGCATTATTACGTTGAATTCATTCGTTCGATTTTGCTAAATCTCTAGAATGAAATTAAATGTTCCATTCTTGAAACTGAAGAGACAATTACTTATAAATCTATTCTCTGTAAAATTTTCGGTCGACCCTGAAACCAGCGGCGGGCTAACGCATCGTCAAAGATTCGTCCAGAGAGATCCTTCCAGCGCGCAGAAAGGGGGATCAGGGCGATTCGTTGCAAGGCCCACTCCATTATATCCGAACAATGTAACAAATAACCTCATCAGACTATCTCAGACGCCATTGTGAAGCATCGCCCGACGTTCGTTGGGGAATGCGCCTTTGCCCGTTTTGTTTCGAAAAAGAAACCCGCTTAGAAGTTCAGCTTCGTAAAGATTCGACCGTCTCTCGAGTCGACTTTACGTCGGTGGTTTCATAATTCTGCCCTAGACTACAGCTTTATCTAATATCTCAGCAATGCGTTATCTATTTGCTTT
>NW_017304450.1:1357050-1362634 GCF_001594115.1 Trachymyrmex septentrionalis | reverse complement strand
TGACTTAACGACTTGAGAACTTACTCCAGCTCAGTTTCGCGATTCAATGCGATTTCAAGACCGACAAATATTCAGCGCGTAGTTTGCCCGAACTGAAATACTGCGTAAGATTTATGCAAAAATATTATTAAGCACCAAGATTTGCTCTGAATATAGCCTTCTTCGCTTATTCCTGTTAAAAGCTGATATAAAACGTTCAACGTTCAACGTCTCTAAAACGTTCAGCAACTTCTGCTTTTTGCTAGGTGTTGTAAATTGCTAGTAGTCGATCAATTTTGATCGAAGTTATATTCGAATTTGACAATTCGGAATTTATAGTCATCGATCTTTGAATTTCCACAAAAACTACTAAAAGAAACGCAAAGTTCAAGCCGAATGTAAAATCCTTCAACCTTGCGGTAGATCAGAAACGTCAACCAGAACTCGAAACGAAATTTTCGAGATAAGGAGAGCAAGAGAAGGGCAGAAGGCATGTCTTTTTCTTCTTCTTCTTCTTCTTCGAGAGAGAGAGTCTCGCGTATTATTCTGTCACCTTGTTAGCTCAATGGACAATGTTTAGGTCGACGGCCATGAAGGCGACGTTTACCCGGGAACAGGAACGACCCCGGCTGGCTCTTGGCGCGGATCCACAACGTGGCCGGACTAGCCAAGCGGACTAGTCGCGCGATCAATTCCAGCGACACCCACGCGCGACATCATCGTGGCTATCCGTCGTTATCGGACTTTCCAAACCTTTCACGTTGCCCTGTCTTTTCTCTTTATGCGTTGCTGCCCGGTCTACGTCCTTCAGATCTCAAGTTATCGGGAATTGGGAGGCAAGTCTTCTCGTTTGTGCGAGAGAGAGAGAGAGAGAGAGAGAGAGAGAGAGAGAGAAGGGTAGAGCGCTAGGGGCAGTAGGAACGCGGTGTAACCTCCCATGGTGGAATTTCGGATAAGTCGATCCCTTTCTTCTCTATCTCGATCTGTTGCTTAATGCCTCTTTCATTCCTTGCCGTCGATGCGACGCGGCGACGCTCGTCTCTTAGCCGTCCCGTATCAGATCGGCTAACGAAATTTTATGATCCTCCCCGCATCTTTTATGTTTCCCCGATCTTAGATTTTACGATCCCGTGCGCAGACGAGGGTGGCGAGAAGATGGGAGAATGAAACAGCGGGCAGATTTTTCGATGATTCTATGTTATTTGACAGAGTACCGGAAGACGTTCCGATAGAGTGGTAACAATTGCCGGCATTAAACTTCAACTTTCCGAAGTGGCGGTGGTAATGTTATTACATTTTTAGTGTTCGATGCAGATTAGTTCGCAGGATATGGATAAACAGTTGGCAAGGAGCCGGTTAAGCCAGTGGCAAGCATATCTCTCTCTCTCTCTCTCTCTCTCTCCCTTTCTTTCAGCGTTATTATGAGAAATAACTTCGTCGCGCCGTTAGATGTAATCAACTAATAAACTGTGCGCAAGGAGATATAAATTTCATCAATATAACGATTGAAACAGGAATATAACGCGATCAACGCTTATCTTCTTACTGTCATCGCATTGCCAAAACGGTGGAATCTTCATAAATTGCGGGCCATTCATTACGAAAGCACCGTTACACCATGCAACGTTTATTATCGCAGTGTTGCGTCAGAAGTTCCAACGTCTAAGAATGAATTAACTGTGATTGAGATGGTAATCTCTACATGGTACCTCTCTGGACCACTGATAAATCCTTTATTTAACCTAACATCTCTTATTTAATCATTTTTATCATACGTTTAACAATTTCGACATTCAGATATTTGATAGTTCTTATATATTTTATACAACTAAATTCATACTAGACTGAGTGAGTTCGTATTTAAATAACAAATAATTATAGAGCACAATATCAAAATTTTTTAAACAAAATTATGTATATCCTAACTTGTCTCGATTGTACACGTTTCGATGTGTCCAACGCGAAAACGTGACTGTCACAAAATGTAGGACGCGAGGTTAGGCTGAGTTATTCAGATTAATTGTCTTTTAACGTTGCTCGCATTAGAAATGGACTGGGCGAACACGAACAGGACCCGCCCCTCTTGACGTTACTAGTCACGATGTTAATATTCACGATGACGTTCACAGCTTAGCTTTTTCCTCCTTCGCAATTAAGCCTTTGATAGCCGGATTAAATCAAGCATCTGAACTGTCAGATCAGATCACAGACGGAAAGTCCGTGCCGATACGCTGTTGCATAGACGAATTTAGTAATCTGTTTTTATATGAAGTTGCGTAGAATTTTCGGGTCCCATTGACAACGCGATATATCGCGTTGTACGTTGTGACAGCTGGAGAAACGCTCACAGTGACACAACTTGCCGACGCGCAAATATTTGCATCGCGACGTGTAAGAGAGATTAATCTTCATCCCGAATATGTTGAGTTTGTCACGTAACGATTGTCCTGGATATTTCTGAGATCATAGTGTTCGACTTTCGTCACATTCGGTATATATTTGTCGAGTAAACTCTCCTGTAAGAAACTGATTGACAAGATTCTTTTTACAATTGTGTAACAATTTACAAATAAATATATTATAATTATTAAAATCACATATTCGATATTCAATTCAATTAAAAGTTTTCTAGCACAGTTTGTACTCTAATATTTTTTTCAAAGAAAACTTTCCGAAATATTTCATACGACAGATATTAGTATTTATTTCCAACTGCATGTTACGCAATTTCGCAAAGCTAATAATGGCGGCAACGCATTCCTTCCGTACTTCTTCAAAATTTATTATATACCATACTTTAAGAACGATCTTCTCGCCTAATTTCGATCGATCACCGTTTTTACGATCGCGCTGAGATCATAATGACCAGCAGAATTACTTCGTCTCGGTGGTGGCAGATATACTATCAATACGTGCAAAGAAAAGTCACGATGGGATTCCGATGTACGTGTATCGTACGCCAACGCTGGCGCATGGCACTGTCACGAGAAGAAGAATGAAGAACGAGAGGCGGGAAAAAGGGAGAGAAAGGGGGTGGGCAGGGTGAAAGAAACGGATAAAGAAGCGGACGACAGGGGAGGACGATGGTAGCAGTTATAAAGATTTGTAGGGACAGGTTCTCTCTCCCCTACGAGCTGCACAGCTGTTTGCATCCTCACCTCCTAGGTGAGGTGGTCCATAGTAGATCTTCCTCGTCCTCTTTACGTCGTCTTCGTCCTCGCGTTTCCCGTTCGCACTACCTTCACCGTACACACGGCGTGCACCCACACCCACACCCACACCCACACCCACACCGGCGGCGCCGACCTGCACACGCGCGCTCGGCGCTGCCTGCCTACCAACCCACCTACCTACGATGATCCTGCCCGGCTAACACACTGCCATACTAACAACCAACCGCCATTCTACCACGTAACGGTACATCACTCCGTTCCAATGTGGTCCTTTCGGTTATGCCGTGGCCGGGGGCAGCTGTGTGGAGAACGGCGACGTAAAGACGGCGACGGAAGTGCGTGACGGCGAGAGGGGGAGACGGTTGCCGCAGCGAAGGGGGGCCGCGGGAGGGACGGAAGGGAGGACGACGGAACGGGAGAACGGGACCTCTCGACGAGAGGTCCGGGCTCTCCAGCAACGAGAGCGAGAGACAGACACCCAGTTTGGGACCAGCACCGGCACTTACCGGCTCCAAAGCGCCGATGAAATTTCGTAATCGCCGATCGGAAATGCGGACAGCCGATATAATTATCGCTCTGCGATAAATCGTTCCGCTCGAACCGCTACGCGACAACGCAGGCGTTTGGGTACATATTTTTTGATAGAAATTCATTACTGAATTTCTGTAATTTTTCCGGATAACGCGTACACTACGTGTTACTGTACTATGTTACATGTTACTTCCGCAAGAAAATTCAGTCGGAAAAATCTTCTTCGGATATTTTTATCATACGAATCATTTGAAACTTTGTTCGATCTTGATCTTATTAGTATTGACGAGTAAAAATGAGTTAAAACTATTCGTATTTTGAAAAAAAAATGCGAATAAAATTTTCTTGAGTCAAAGATTGTGAATTAATTAAGACTGTAATATTAATAAGTCCGTCTTACACATCTACGTTCCATTGAACTCTGTACATTTTAATTGGTTTTTTTATACTTATATATGGACATACTGGTTTGAATAATTTACACATGGCTTATGAACCTTTTCCAAGAGATATGACACACATTTGACTGTTCAATCGTATGTGAATAATGTCGAGTTCTACACCAAGATTCACCCGAGCTGTTATTATAAGGAATATGCGGGCATTTTCGATAACTAATTTTGTACAGCGATTTTTGCCATTTTATGTCTGAAGAGGGCTCAATCCGATAGCCGAAACTTGTAACGTTTTATATTTGAATTTAATGTTTTTTTTTTTTTTAAATTTTTTTTACTATTTTCCTTTTTCATTTTTACTTTTCTTCATTTGTAATTTATTCTTTTCAATTGTGTTACAATTTAAAATATGCTTTGACTCTTTGCCCTTTATTTATTGTTATTTTCATTTAATATTAATAAGAGCACACACATATGTATAGGTTTGAAGTTTTCATTTCGAACATTTCGAACATTACACAAACTTAAAATATATTCTCGGGTGTTTCTTTCTTCTCGTTAAGGACCCACCTGGCAATTCTACGTATAAGAGCGAATGATAAAAATATCAATTAACTATTGGTAACGTGTTATTCATTATTATTTCGTAATTCGTATCAACCGTGCCGAAGAAGGGACGGAGAATACTTTCTTGAAGTATACCGAATTTGCAAAAACAACCTCGTGTCTCCTCTACTATGCACGCACGGCATCGACGTACGATGAGCTCTGCCCATACTTCTCGGCCGTTGCACCGTGCGTACATGCGTGCCCATAGCGTAGTGTCCACGTCTCTTATGTGACGATATGCAGCGCGACATGCACACGGTCGGATGTGTACATGCGTGAACGAGCTCCTCCACTCGGACTCACGAGACGCTCGCGCGCCCGCGACATGCGTGCGTTGCGTACGTGCGTGCGTGCGTACGTGCAGCGCGCGAGTACTTTCACACGGAGGTGAACAACACTCCACGGTATCCAGGCCAGGGGTGGCCAACCACCACTACTCCTACCAGTTCGCTGAAGATACCTTAACTCTCTCGTCGCCGCTGCTCGCGCAACGCCTCTCCGCGAGAGAGTGTTGCCTCTTCCACACGCGCGGCCTATACGCGCGTTCGCAGCTGCGTACGTACGCATGCAGGCGAAGCGAGCCGCCGGCAAATCGTCGCGTCGTTGCAATCCTCTTCGCGGTTAACACGCCTCGGCGAGATCCTTGGTACCGAGAGCGCGATAACCTTCCTTCCTTGGCAGCGAGCATTGCTGCCTATTAGACGTTCCTCATTTGGAACGCCGTGTCGAGGCCGAAGTCCTATCGGCTATCGTACAGACGGACGAGCAACAGCACACTGGGGACAGTTCAGATGATAACGAATGAATGTACGGAATACAATATGAATTGCAATCTGTCTTGCAAAAGTCCTGCTAAAAATTTGTTTCATTGGGATAGATTGATGGAGTGATATATTG
>NW_017304450.1:1355888-1356950 GCF_001594115.1 Trachymyrmex septentrionalis | reverse complement strand
ATCTGTCTTGCAAAAGTCCTGCTAAAAATTTGTTTCATTGGGATAGATCGATGGAGTGATATATTTTGTGAAAAGTACTGTAATTCTTAACTTGGATAATCCAAGTTCGTCGCATTTTATTCCTTTCAGTAACTTTTTAAGTTTAAAAATTAAATATTTGTTTAAATCTTTAAATTCTATGTCTGTACATATTGTTGGTAATAAGAATGTATATTACGAGGATGCATGTGTTAAAGTAATTATTTACTTGGTTATATAACGGAAATACTTATTTTACCAAAAGTTATTGTAATTACAGCACTTTCGAGGAGTATTTGGAAATAGCTAAAAATTTAAGTGTCAAAATTAAAGAATTTCAAAGCTGCTATTAAAATATAATTTTTATTTATTTCATGCATTTCTCGCCTTTTAATATCACACTATATTTTGCTAAATTATACAACGTAAGATTACTTTGTAATAAAGATGTGTTTTAATATTTTATATCACCTTGTATTACAAATCTAATTTTGCTTATATATATATATATATATAATATATGGGTATATATAGAGTGTGTCATAATTAATAATCTCAACCAGCTGTCGTTCCATGACGCTGCTCATCAGGATAACGAAATTCGATGGAAAATCTTGCATTTTAGATATGATTTGAAGGCTCGATAAAGGGATCACTCAAAAACCATTGCAGTGTTTTACTCGAGGACTGCTAATACGCTGGAAAATTTGATCATCAAGGTGACACAAGCGTAAAAATCTTGATAAAAACGTCCGTGCATCATGGTCAGCGATATGTCGCGCGCGGATCGTTATGTGTATTTGAAGGTGAAGCTATTATAATCCTTCGTGCGTTTGTGCGTGGTGGACGGTTTGACGTTAATTACGGCGATTTTAACGGTTCGAATGCGACCCAAGTGAAATTATTGCGCGCGCTTGTCAGTGATATTGGTGATGTCGGTACTACAAATCGCAAATAATACTAACCAAAGGAACAGCTGCTTCGTATAATTTTCCTCGACGGTCTTGTTTTACAGTCGCCGTAGCAATGTGTGTTGTATATATA
>NW_017304450.1:1353669-1355875 GCF_001594115.1 Trachymyrmex septentrionalis | reverse complement strand
ATTAAATGTGACATTATATATAGTCAAATAGAATTATTGTTTTAGTATAAAATAACAATATATTTAATTAGGAGCGGTCACGATTCACATTAAGTTAAATTTGACATTATAGATATTTAATTGTATATTTTGACAAATTGGATTTCAGTAAATTAAATTAAGAATGACGGAAGAACGTTTCCTTAATATATTTATAAATTAATATTATAATATTTAATTTTTTCCTCTTTTATTCTTATTTTATATATTCGATCTTTTTCTGAAAAACACGGCGTTACGCCTTCATTATATTAAAAAAATATTGAAATATACTCTTCATAATTTACAAACAGTATAAATAAACGTAATATATTTGATAAATTATGTTGATTAAAAATTAATTAATTAATTACTAAAAAATTAATTAATTCCGATCTAATTCAAGAAGAATAAATATAGTCTATTTAGAGAAAAATTATTTCAGGAAAAAATCGTTGAGCGTGAACTAGATATATAAGTAAAATAATAGAGAACATTAACAAATAAAACAATAAGATGCATAACGCAACTCTGTCGACACACACACACGATTAACGATTTACCTTGTCTATTGCAAATATTGCAATCGCTTATCGCGCGGTTGATTATACAGATTAAGAGACAGCATCGAGCCAGCGAGCTTTTAATGCTTGTTTATTTCCCAGGCAGTTGCGTATGATAATAATTATAACTTGCAGTGTACGATTTACGCTTGTCGCTTAGACGCGCGGCTGATATCTTCCTGTTTACTCTTGTATCGCGGCAGCGGCAGCAACGATATACGAGTTCCGCGTATACTATATGCGCTACGTTTTAATGCATCGCTCGGTCACCGGAGAGATCGCGATAATTAGCGTAAAAATCACTACGTGGCATCATTCGCCGCGACTCGTTTGCGCATCCCGTTATACCGCGTCCGTCTGCGACGAGAATCTTATCGTCTGGGACATCGATATTTGTCGCCGATGACGAAGTCGAGAGATTATCCGATGAGGAAGGAATTGGTGTCTCTCTCGGTTTTCAATACGACAAACGAGAAGATAATTGTAAGTCGTAGAAACACTAGAAATCTAATGATAGCGATAATGACAAAAATGCGCGCGATACCACTTACACCCCGATATCGATGCCACATTCCAATCTAGGATAAGCTTTCGATGACTTAATAACATTTTTTTCCCACCATGTAGGAGAGCACATTGAGATTGCGAAAAGTTTAAAGTCACAAAAAATATCAGATTCCTATAATTTCAGATATATAAATAACGCACGATATTAAATATATATCTGTGTAATCGTATATTCTCGATATAAAAAAACATTTTCGTACAGTAGTGAAAATAACAATAAAATAATCTTTAATTATAAAGTGTTAAATGTAAACGACAAAACCTTTCATATGAAGTCTGTTCATGTTTTCAACCGCTCCTTCAAAACTGAAAGATTATCGGCGTGATAATTGACAGGAAATGTCAATTTCTAATTTGTCAGAAAAATCTATCTGAAATAAGACACTATATTTTACATTAATTCTATATAGAGATGTTCCAGGTTTATTTTCGTTCTAGGGCTACGATATCAGCGTTCTATGTCGCGGCGTTCAGTGTTCGCGAGAGAGAGAGAGAGAGAGAGAGAGAGAAAAGATGTGGCACGGTGCTGCCTGAAAATGAGCCTTGAGACTCGCGGAGAGAATCGCACCGCGAATGCGAGCGCGTCAATTCGACGACGACGCTGACGACTACGACTGCGAAGACGGCGCGTACGGCGTCGGCATACCGAGAAAGACTAAGGAGCCTTAAGGAGCTCGAACTAAGTGATGCAAGTCCTCCTCCGTCGCGCGTATGCACGCACGGTGCAATGCCCTCGCGACGGACTTAGAGATAGTATCGTCTACACCCACACACCACGATGACGACGGTCCCGCGTCGCGCCTCTTTATGTCACGCGCCTCTTTCGCGCGCGCGATAACTAAGGACGAGGATCGAGCCAATAGACGAGTCTCAGTGCTGGAACACACACCCTTGGAATCAAACGGCAATTCGACGAATCAGTTCGGCAGATCAGTTTTCAACTTCTTGTTCCGGACGGAGAAATACATTTCTTCGAATGCAGGACGCACATATTTTTCTCACGCGTAAGGAAAAATAGGTGGTTGCTGTGGAAAAATTGTTGACAATTCGTCGAACGA
>NW_017304450.1:1350828-1353409 GCF_001594115.1 Trachymyrmex septentrionalis | reverse complement strand
CACGCGTAAGGAAAAATAGGTGGTTGCTGTGGAAAAATTGTTGACAATCGTCGAACGAGTCGCATCGATAGTTGGAACAATCGTCGGGTGTTATGCGCGACTCATAGGCAACGATGACCGTTTTATTATAAGTGATATACGAATGTAACGTATGGTTATTCAAAGATGCAAATACGTAGCCTCTATGTCTCTGCCCGTCAGGCGAGAGCCGTGTCCTACTTTTCTACGTAGCCGAAGAGACCACGGCGGAATTTTATCGGCGTCTCTTCGTGCGCGGAGGTGAAACTAAGTCAGATACTGCGAACGTTTCCTTCTGATGCAGCTTGTCAGGCTTTTGCCTCTTGCGTCAGATCGCGAACATAATTTTCATGTAAAGCAGGAACTTTTCGTTCCCGCGTATACGTCGCAGAGTCAACGAGCTCAATATCGTCTCTCGACGTGCTATACATATATTTACATCAGAGATAGAAGAGAACAACAAGTTTTCATATATGGGAAGATATATTGTAAATGGTGATACTAAAAGAATTCGAATAAACTTTTTACGTTTTTACTATTCCAAATTTCAAATATTCAGAATAGTTCGAAAATCGCAATTCTCGTGCTGTTGCGAAAGAAGTTATGTTGTGGCCTTTTACAGCTCTTTAATACCATAAAAATTAGATGTCTGATAATCATTCCTTACACTCAAAGTGCTATATTAGTTAAGTACACGGTTATTAATTAAATTCGGGAATAATCAATCCTGGAATGTTTAACTTGGAATGTTTTTGTACCCAAATAGAGTAGCGAGAAAATGTGAATTGTGAAAGTTTTCTTTTTTTGAACATATTTTTTTTAACAGCTATCTTTTATGAAGCTTTAAATATGACATTTCTACCGAAAACCCGCAAGAAACAAAATATTATATCAATTAAATTATTTAAAAGTACTGTTATTATAATAAATTACTTAACATGCTTGTTCAGATTAATATTTGTTTGGTTTCTTTTCTCAGAAAATTGTGAGTAAAGCCATAATGTTCTCAAATGCCAATAAATTGAAAAGCAATTGTTAATAATAGTAATTTTAATCGGGTGTAAAAATTCCCTAGGTAATTGTTTACTTAAAAAAAAAAATGAAATTACTACAATTCTTAAGTTAATTGTATATAATATATTACCTGATTATTACCTTACATTTTGTCATTGCTGTTAACTAACTTTATTATAAATAAATTGTAGTGAAAAAACATTCATATATTACTCTCTATCCGAGGCCAGTGTTTACGATAGATGAATCGATTTTGTAATTTTTAGAAGCGGCTGCTTTAAAAGCGGCATGATCCAGATACGTGCTAAGCGCTTGAGATTAATGATGAAAACTAGCTGAACGGCTGAAATAACATGCTATCAGCATTGCGCTTTATTGTGTATTAAAATGCATTTGCAACATAAAACGCCCCGTTCATTCTCGCGTAAGAATAACTATGAATCTCCACTCACAATTAAGGACTGCAGAAATATTACGGGTACACTTTTTTCTTCAAAATGCTCCGATAACTTTTTTCCGACGCGTACATTTATCGAAATATACGTTACTCCACTCACCTAGCTGAGAGACTCTATTTCTCTCTAAAAAAATTTGTCACCGATGCAAGAAAACGTTCGAAAGTTGTTGAAAATTTTCTTGCATCAGTATTCACAGGAAACCGACGAGAGGGATAAATTTTCATTTCCGTCGTGAATCTCCGGCATCTTCGAGTCGCGGGTTATTAACCTGAACGGCGCTAACGAAAGAGCCCGTTATCCGACTAGAAAGTAGATTGAAACGCGACACACGGTCGCGCGACATTTGTTTTATTCGACCGAATGCACGTGCGGCCTATTACAATTGACTTGTGCCACGCAGCTTCCACCGTCACGTCGCGGCGACTCAGCTATCTCCGTACCTACGATTTATTAAAAAGTTGAACGGACAATTTTTAATACGTAGTAAAGATTAATTTTTTTTACTTTCTTCAAATCTCTCTCCTCGGCATTTTTATTTCGCCTTAATTGTGGGCTTCTTACTTTGTATCCTTGATAATTTGACGTAATTAAACATTGCGCGTTATTGTTCGAAAGATACGATGGAAAAAAAAAGATGGATGCGAGAAATACCGCTGGGAGTGAATGAAATATATTACGGAGTGCGAGTAAAGTATATTACGAGAAGGAAGCGTAAATAGTCAGGCATAAACGGTATGAGGAATATTTTCGTTCTACGTCGTTTTGCATTTACTCTGAGCGATTGCTCGAGTAAACAATCCTACGCTATGGTAAACGTTCCTCTTACGAATGCGCGCTTGTTATGACTGCGTCAACGATTTCTACATATCTAGACGCGTATAATCTTATAAATATGTAAATGCAGAGATAATTTAACCCCACACAGGCCAGAGGATCTATATCTCGGGGTAAAATAAGATCGTTGCACGCCGTAAATTTGAATACGTTAGCGCGGGATAAATAAGCGTAATTTCCTGTTAATTCGACGTTTTTAGGACAATGCTTGATTACGGGTTTAAATTGCGTATCGAAGTCTCACGACTTTCGTATTT
>NW_017304450.1:1350323-1350728 GCF_001594115.1 Trachymyrmex septentrionalis | reverse complement strand
ATTCGACGTTTTTAGGACAATGCTTGATTACGGGTTTAAATTGCGTATTGAAGTGTCACGACTTTCGTACGATGATTCTTTTGAAACGTTGAGAAGCTGCAGCAGATTTAATCCCTTGCATTCAGTTTTAACGAGAGAGCTGCCGTTGTTTGATAAGCTGATGCTGCGCGAATGCATCGCGAACTCCATTATTTCACCTCTACAATTATTTGCCATCTCCCGATAATTACGTCGTAGTGACGCATAAATAGGCTGAATTACTAGTTAAGAGCACGACGTATCAATTTACTCATTTAATCTAATTTCCAATAAAATGCGTATGCGGACATAATAACAGCTGAGACCGTTATAACGTAAAGAACTGATTTATTTAAGTACCGAAGCGAATATTTTCTATATCGAGTA
>NW_017304450.1:1332079-1350223 GCF_001594115.1 Trachymyrmex septentrionalis | reverse complement strand
GCGTATGCGGACATAATAACAGCTGAGACCGTTATAACGTAAAGAACTCTTGATTTATTTAAGTACCGAAGCGAATATTTTCTATATCGAGTACGTTTAATATACGGGTACTCTTTTCGAAAACGTATTATCGATTATACTTAGGTGAAAAAAAATTTAATGTACACATAAATAAATCTATCTTTAGCATTTCCAATCGCTCCATCCCTATATTTAGAAAGAGCTACATTTTCTGAATTAAAATGTAGTGGGATGAATATCAAATGAGTGAATTTATTAATTAATATCAAGCAAATTAAGATATCAATCTTTATTACGTTTGTTTACATAACATTTTTCAAATAGTATGGAAAAATGGAAAAATTTCTTTAGACGGTAAATTAATAATCCGAAATGCGTCTTCTGGAAAGGACTGGAAGACGGTTCAGGGAATCAAATAAATACAAGTTGGGTAGTGTTAGGTTTCGACTACCTTGGCACAGATCCTCTCTCTGGAATCACGAAGCGCAACGTCGCGTCGCATTAAAATTTACGTCGCGCGCAAAATCGGTTATGCATAAATCAAATGCACAATGCATTCTTTAAGGTCGGTAACTCATTGCCGCCGTCTGGTAGTCTCGATCGAAGTTCGATCTCGATGACCTGGGATATACCGGGTGCGCCAACGGTAGGAGTGATATTTATATTCTTGGGTAGCGTGAGATCGCAAATGCGAAAAATCCGAAGACCGACATATCGAGGTTGTAATGTCTTTCAAGTGACAGAGAAATAAATTTGCGATGGAGACAGCGATATATGGTTAAACAGCGTACGATTAGGTCATTTTAATGATAAAAGAGATTGTAATAACTTTATCAAATATTAAAACAATCAAACATTGCACATTTCCGTCAATACATAAATATTAAATTATTATTTTATGATTTTTTTTCTTTTACTTCACTCGAATCGAACGTTTTTCCGTTAAAGCTCCAGACTTTTAGCTAGAATTTTTTTCACTTTAATCAAATCTACATTTTTACATAAATCAAACGTCTAACATTACGTTTACATTCTAAATTTCGGAATTCTAATCTTTTTTCTTTTCTACGATCAAAAGCACCAATTCTAAACATACCGTCTATTAATAACCATTTACACCTCGCTTTTCTCGACAATCAATAGAAGATCAGATCGATAAGCTTCGCGATGAGTCAACCGTGAAACAAAATCACGTTCGATTGTCGCCATCGATGGCACTTGTGGTAGCTAACACGAGCAATTTCCGCGAGAAGTTGTGTGTTCCGGATCCGAATTTCTCTCGACGGCGACGGCGACGGCGACGGCGACGACGTCGACGAGGTCGTTGCACCCGTTCGCCGATGAGCGAATTCGAGAGAGAGATCGAGGGGGGTTCCTCTCTCCGTCCTCCACCGCCGCCGCCGCCGCCGCCGCCGCCGCCGCCGCCGCCGTCGAGGTTGTGGTGGAGTAGGGGGATGGGTGGTAGGCAGAGAGGTTGATGCCCGGGTTTACTTCCTAGTCTGGTTGCCTGTATCGACCGGATAGCGTCCCGCCGTCTATAGCACACACGCTTCCGAGGCGAAGCGCGCTTTGCGTTCTGTCCGAGAGTCTCGTCGTAGCCGCCCGTTCTCCGCCCCCGGCGCTCTCTATTCGCGCGTACGTCGCAACTCCGCGGTCGTTTTCCCTTATCTGCTCTCGCCAGCGCGCGTCGAGGGTTGGGCGCTCGAATGAAATTTTCAGGCCGGCGGCCTAACTGCTCACGCTCATTGCCGAGGTCGCTCGCGGATCGCGACGTTTCGTAAATAGAGGACACCCTTTACGGAGCGTTGAATAAACTCGAACGTCAAAGAGATTCGCATGAACACGTATACGCAAGTGGAGAGGAAATGTCTGAATCTCGTGTAATAGTCAAGACTTGCGTATACACGTATTAATTTTTCATTTTTTAAACAACAGGAAATGATCTCGTGCATAAAATTACCATGAAGAGAGTAATATAGGGTGACAGAATTTGATTTTATTTCAATACAATAATCCATAAAGCGACAACGAACGACTTTAAACGCGATAAAAACAAAATGTTTAAAAACAACAGTTTTATTTAAAGAAGAATTTTGTAACGGAAATAAATAACTAATCCTACGTCTATTCCCCGATGGACGTTTCGTAAGTCTCAAAACATAGAGGATGAATTTCGAAGCGCGAACGTATATCTATATGTCAATTACGGAGTATGCAGGATCTCCGTAATTATTTGGCAGAGCGACATAATGAATTTTAAAGTGACCTGTCGCGGATGACCCGTCTCGATGGCTGCTGGCCGCAGTTAAGCGTGGCTAGCGTAACGACTGCTCCGCAAATTCCGCGATGTAACTTTCTCTCTCTCTCTCTCTCTCTCTCTCGAGAATAATAACACGGGGGAATATCGAGGCGTACGTGCGTCGCCGGACTTTTTAAATAATACAGCGGAGCCGGAGCGTAGCGAAGAAGGGAATAAATTTCGGGGTGCAGTGTCGTTAAGTATTGCCCGCCAAAAGCACGTTGCAACGAACGACGACCGACTGCTGGCTGTCGGGAGGGCCTGCTGTTCGATCGGCGTGGTGGAGATCGTTTCGGCGGCGTCGAGCGAGCGACCGACTTTTTGCTCGGCTAACCGCATTGTTGTGGCCATCCGGTAAGGCTACTTTCGGTAAATTACCGTATTTGCCGGTAATGCCGCGCGGTCGCGGACGTGTTATTAGAGGACCGTGAATCGTTTTTTGGGCGTCGGTTCTCACGCGCGCCCTAAAAACGCACTCGTGGATGTCCGTTACTTCTGTCGATAGGTCGTCCGTCTCTCTCTCTCTCTCTCTCTCTCTCTCTCTCGACAAAAGTGCGCCCGCGTTCGCCAAGATGTTCTTACAAAATTTCTCCGAAGTTAGCACGCATTGCAAAAAGAATATATATATATATATAAATAAAAGCTTAGTTGACTTTGCGTCTTCGTTAAACTCGACTTAATAAGCGTTTAATATCAATTCAGTCAGAATCAATAAGCACATCGAATATTAAATAGACTACAATAATATTGGAATTGATCGGTTACCCGATGCTTGAAATTATAACAAAGTAGCACGACGATTTAATGTGTAATATAAACTAGACAAATATTTAAAAAATATCTTTTTATGAAAAAAAAAAAAAAAAAATTAAAGTCTCATATCTGTGATTGTTCTATATCTTTTAGTAAATCTCGAGCTTGCCTTTCGATAAATGCCGAACGTGCGCATGTTAAGTGCTTCTCACTTACGTGTCACTTACGTGTTAGGTATTTAAGATCGTTACATCTCAACGTAGCTCACGTTTCACTCAATTGTGGTGTAATGAACAAAATTACGTAACGGTGAGAAAACGCATACAAATATGCGCGCACGGCAACCTAGTTCTTCTTTAAAACATATGCGCGCGCGTTTTATATTTACATACATTTACATGCTAAATGGTACGGCAGCAGGCATGCACGGCGATGGGCAAAAGTGGAAAATAAGCAGTTCAGGTTAATAATTTTCGACGACGTCAGGAAAATTAATGGCGCGATGTCGCTTGCGCTTTCAACTGAATTTTCCTTTGGGGATTCCTACCACGTCGTGAAAGAAACGTATTAGCGCGGGTATTAAAGCGAACGAGAACGAGCGCCTTCTAGATGTTACGATAAGACGATTAATTTATACAAATACGAATTACGTAGGCGATCCATTTCTCTTAACAAGATTTTGTTAATTCATTCGCAATTTCCAGGGCTCAGTTCAATATTTTAAGTGCGCAGGAAATTGATATATGACAGAGCATTCGGTAGCCTTTTTAATTACTTTGTATTTCTATAGATTTTGTTTACATAAGTGACTCTTAATCTTGATCTTATTGGACAATAAATACGAATTTATTAGCACGAAGGTATGCAAAATGCAGCAGCAGTTTATCGTTTTTTAATGAACATTTTCTTATGAATGATCAAGTACGATAACAAAATCGCTGATGGGCATTAATAATTGTTATTAAATTAAAATTTGTATAGAACGAGAAACACGTAGTTTGTTCTATAATTCGAATTGTGCTTTGCTTTCTTGATTTTTTCCCGACACGTGTGTTTCAGTATTTTCGCCATTTCGCCATTTTGCAAGTCGTAAAACTTCATCGCGCTAAAAGATGCAAACTCGGTAAATGAAAAGGACACCGGAAGGCTACCCTTCCTCTTCACGCAGCAAATCGTATCGCGCAAACACTCCAGACCAGGCCATTAACGCTCAAACGTTCCGAGTGAACAATGCAAAAACGAGCGGTTTTAAAAAGAAAGGGGAAGCAATCCGTATTAGCTGTCGTCGTGCGAGCGAAAGAACGTTTAAAAATACACGCTGAATGAAGACCACTTGAGAAAGATTGACTTCCATGGAAATATCGCGATGGCGATAACGTTCACAGGTATTAAAACGGCGACAGGGATAATGGCGTTTGGGATAATGATGTTTCTATGTTGGAATACTTGCGTGAAGAAACGTCTCGGTGACGCGCGGACGACCGATTGCGAATTGTTAAATGCTGAAGGATTGTTAAAATTGGAACTTTTGTCCGTTGAGATTACCTGTGGCTTGATTTCCAATCATGACGTTAGTAAACACGTACGATCGTGCGGTAATTTGCGGACTGAGCGTATCCAACGTGCGCGAGTCGATTGACACGAACCTCGGAGTTGGAAGGCCGCTTGTTCGGTGCGTCTGCACCGAGCAAATCAATGTGCTCGATTACATCTCGATGTAGCACCCGAGGCTCGTGGGATAATGGACGCCGCGCACACATTGCGTTTCCCTCAGTGATTGCGCTTCCCATCGTGATATTCGCGCTTACTCGAGGCGCCGCAAAGAGCCGTCCGCTGCGCCAACACCCTTCGGAGGTAGAGATTAAAAGTTCCGGTGTCTGGCGCGAATTCGTCGGGTCGCTGAGTTAGATACAATTTTGAACGTAACGTTTCCAATGGGAAGATCATTTATGATTTGTGTCTCTCTCTCTCTCTCTCTCTCTCACGTTGTGTCTAGAAGTCGTCTGTCGATAGATGTAAATGTCGAGCACAGGATATAATTATAATTCACTCGATTAGTCGCAATTCATCTGTGTATTCCTATAAGCAATTAACGTGAATCAGATATTTGATCTCAAATCGCGAAATAGGAAAAAAATGTTTCGATAACGATAGATTATACGTAACTAGACGAGTCTATTTCTTGTCTAAACGTAAGTTTCCTTGAATGTACAAGCGGGATACAAGTTTATGGATTGTTTACGCGTAAATGTATATTTCTTGTTAGTTATTACTTTTAACGACCGAGAGGAATTATCTACTTTTCTTTAACTTTGCTCGCTAAGTCATTCATTGCCGCCATGAAACTATAAACTACACGGGATATCTTTTATGATTACAGAAATAAAAAGCGTAACCGTTATCTAACTGTATTTCTCTCTAGCATAAATGATTTCGAAATCATTACTCCGACGAGTAGACGGAGCTTCTGGTTCAAAGATCACAGTTTGACGACGGCCGAAACAATCGGATTCCCGTCGTCACGAATCGATCTGCAACCTGCAAAGTGACCCATGATGCACCGCGATTTGACACGCGCGAGCAATTTGGGGTTGCGGGCGGGGTTGAGGACAGCTGGTGGCGTTGAGAGCTGCTGCTGCTGCTGCTGCTGCTGCTATAACGCGGGGTGGCAGAGAGAAAGGAAAGGCGGAGAGTGCGAAGGGCAAAGGGAGAAACGGAGACAGAGACAGAGTAGAAGAGGGAGCGAAGGCACACACACAGTAGGGAGGGTTCGGCCGCGTCGGATAGAAGGGAGGAGGACCGACCTCCCGGTCGAAGGGATGGTGGAAGGATCGGAAGAGGGCGACGGGTCGCCGGCGATGGTGGCTGAGAAAGGTCGGTGAACCCAGGGTCGATACCCGCAGCAACGCGACCGACCAACCTAACATCCACCCCAGACTCCCTGCCTCCGCCAGCTGATCTACCTGATCTCCCCGATTAAATTGCGCGCACGCACACACAGCCCTTCCCGCGTTTGTTCGTCAATACGTCATATATGTGTGTGTGTGTGTGTGTGCTACCGATGTGGGCACAAACACGTGCGTCGTATCGCATGAACACCGGAACGCGCAGCCGATCGCGCACAGTCCACAATGCGAAACTTATTCGGAGAGGAGATCGCCGGGTAGTGAATTTTGGTTGGCGGTTATTGGATCTTGGGCGTCGCTCGAAATACTGCCCGAGAATCGGATCGATTTTTCAGAAAGGATTTCCAATTCTTCCTTACGCGTAGAACGCGCAGGTACATATTTTGCTACGTTCGCTTGGTGGAAAACAAAATGTTTTTTCATCCGGAAAAATCGCCGCTAGCGACGTATCGTTCTGCCAATTTTATTTATTCGTACATTTATTTATGTCCCGACAAATTTTGTTCGTGTTACGCCACGATTCTTCAGTTTCAATAAATCGCTATGACAATAGTCAGTTTCCAGGGAAGAAATAAAAATGGCAATCACCGCGAATTATGAATTTTATTTGCTTTAACGTAGCAGTTTATTTATTTTCCGCAGCTCTGCAATTTAGATTGAAAGTTGATTGATCGAGAAAACTTTGTCAGAGGATTGAATAAAAGAGGAGGTCACATGTATGTTATATTTTATAATTTCATTTCTCTTCCCAATGTCAAAAAATGTATTGGTTAAGATTTTAATTTAAAGATTCAAAGAATCCAAAATCTCTATCGCGAAGGTTTTTATTTCACGTTGTTATTATTATTACCGTTTATCGCAAATGTATTAAAAGCCTGAATACTTATTCAGTTTCACGAATGCGAGAGAAAGGATCTACGATTTGAAGATACGAACGGATAACCAGAGAGAGAATCACACGAGTGATCTGGAAACGTTTTCGTAATCGAAGCCTACCCCGCCAGTGTTCGTTGCCTCCAATAATCGACGTCCATTCTTCGCGCTATCATCAGCACATACATCTCAAGTAGAATACGCTACGATTGATCCTATCATACGAATACGATGCACGCGACACGATGCATAATGTCTACTCCGGAAATCTCTTTCTCTCTCTCTCTCTCTTTCTTTCTCTTCCTTTGGTTTTCTTCCTCGAATCTTGTAGATTCATCGACGCCCACTGGGAGGCTTAATAGCTCGCACGAGGATTGAATGGAACGCCAACGACTTAGCCCAATGTTTTTCTAGAAAAAACCTTTTATTTTATAAAAATGGGAAAAGAAAGAAGAAATTGGAAATCGTATTCGGAAATAATGATAACTTTACGAAGGAACGAACACGTTATTTCGCGCATTACGTGTGTATAACGTCGATACAGTTTACAGTCGGAGTTTTCCTTACGCGCGGTAGCAAAGTGGAGCTACTTACAGCGAGGAAATTAATAGAACATGCAAACGAACATTTTGCAATCCTTTCTCCGTCCCGCTGGGATTAAAGCTACTCGTCAAGCTCTCGAGCTGGTTTATCTCGCCTCGAGACGCCTTCCATCTCTCCCGACGGGAAACGGAGAGAGAAAATCAAGCCGAGGTTCACCACCACGGATACGATATCTCGCGGATAGAAGTCTGCGTGTGCTCGAAATCTAAGCAGTCTCGCGCGCTATCTTCATTCATTCGGCCGATCGGCCGATCGGCGAGAGAGAACGTGCCGTCGCCTCGTATTATACTTAGGCGATCATTGGCGGGTGATATAACGAGAGCGAGACGTGTCGTCCGCATGCCAGCTTATCACTTGTAAATGTATTATATGGACCAGTGGCGCAAGAAGTGTCCAACCAACGGGGGTCTCTGAACTCCCAAGATACGATCTCTCCTACAGCGCTATCTATTTATCTGGCTTCTAATGGACGGACACGCATACCTACCTACCGTCTTCTTCGCGATCGCGTGTATAAATACACGCGCGAGATAGAACGCGGCGGTCAACGTTCACGCGTTAAACCGTGATAATCCACATTCGCCTGTAGAACACATAGATTCTAATAATTTCGTCGAACTTCGGCCAATTCACTTGTATTTTTGTTAGATCGTTTTTTTAGATTTTTCTCGCTCGTTTGAACTTTACTCATTGAGGATTGTCATTCGATATCGACAGATCAAAGCTTTCTACACTACTGTAACTATAATTTATGCAACATACAACGAATTTCTTGAACAATATCGTAATTGTTTTAGGAAAAATTGGGTGCGCGATAAATTAATATTCTTTATAGCTTTTAACATCTATCCTTGATTAATTATTATCGCAACAATCTCTAAAATAACTTGGCTCGTACATGTTTTTTAAGCGACGCATCTGTCAAACGGTACGGTTATTTTTCTCAATATTTACCTCCACCGCGGATTTCACGTTGTTAGCTGATGGCGATCAAACACAAAGCGCAATGCGGGTCAAACATTCTTTCGTGAAACGTTTCCGGGGATTTGCTCAAATAGGAGCAAGTCCCATCGCGTGACGTTTCGCCCTGTCCGACAGTTTGCTCGGCACGAGAATTGTTTGTACCGTACATCGCGTCAATTTTCCCGTTCGCTTGTACTTGCGAACATGTGTTGCGTAACCCGTTGTTTCGCCATGTTTCGGGTCTACCGATACCCGTGGATAGATCTTGACGCGATGATAATTAAGTACGTTTTAACGCGATGATCCGAATCATCATTGAACCAGTTTCTTATACATACAGCTGTTGTTTCTACAAATCGTGGACAACGACAAAATCGCCAAAGGCAAAATATTTTTTGTACAATACTCATTTAAACATTTATTTCCTTTCATTATGATTATTTCGCTTATTGCGAAGGATATACATATAACGGATTATTAACCGAAACGCACGAATATAATTTATTTATATTATAATTGATCATTTATATCACAATTGACAATGAAAATAATTGCGACTAGCAGAATAATTTCGTTAGACAATTAATCGACTTTTTATTCTATTTTGTAATAATTATAACATTTTCGTGAAATGTTACATCGATAGATATTTCGTAAAATATTTCGATTAATACGTTCTAATCAAAAACGTCGCGCTAATTTTAAGCAACTCATTCATCTCGCCGCGTGGTCATCGGTATTATTTTCGTGCATATTTGTTAAATAATATATATATTTCATTAAATAATATATATATATATATATATATTTATTAAATAATATATATATATTTCATAATAGATACAAGCTAAATTATTATTTTCGTACAAAGAGACTTAATATATACAAAATACCTAGTCACCTAAAGTTCTTTCTCTTCGTGTTTTCTCGTTTTTTTTCCTTATGCCTTCTCCGATACCGCGTGCAACTTCGAATGGCTAGGCATTCATGTCCCCGTGTGTGTGTGTTTGTACGATATTGCACAATACATTACAACTACGCATAATGTCAGAAATTATTTTGCCTGTATAATTATGTTTCTTTTTATAACCAAAATATCAAACGGAAAATTCATCGGCGATCCACGGAGCACGGAATGCATTAATGATAAGCGATATTTTTTGCGATAATGGTTAATATTTCTCAGATACAATCTAATCTCCGTTCCAGGGATTATTCGAAGCACCTAACGTCATATCGATTGGATTATCATATTACGCAATAAATTCCAAGCATAATTAATAGTTTTGCAGGTAATTTTAGTTAAATTTATACCGCGTTCTCGCGCTATACGGTATTTAACGATCGTGAAACGTTTTCGTCGTTTGCTCGCACCGTACGTATTTCTAGAAAGTTGCTCAACACACTCGCCGTGGAGTTTCTCCCGCGTTTCTTTATCGGCCTGTATCAACCTTCACGAAAAGGCGACGTACTCGTAGTGGAACAGATAACAGCATGCCTTAACCTGGCGCATTATCTGTTTCTGTCGAATACAATTTCTAAGGCATACCGATATGAGTCTGGTCGTAGTGGTGCCTGTTTAGATAACAGATGAACGCTTTAAACGGGAATACTATTTTCTCGCGATAACAACAAAGGTGTTATTTTATGTTTTTTTTTTCTATGACGAGCAAGAGCGTTTACCTTGCTAATCAATCTTTATGCCAAAGTAGATTAACTTTAATCTCGTTATTTTCATTTATTCTTTATTCTTTTTTAATTCTTAGAACCGGAAAAAAAGATAGAAAAATAAATAAAATTGTTAACTCTACAGTGTCAAATTTAACTTGATTCAAGTCGTCACTGCTCCTATTCAATATATCATTACTTTATACTAAAAGAATGATTAAATTTGACATTATGTATTTGTGTTTATATTAGTATGTTATCTTTGTAGGCATAGACACGTCCATTAAGGTAGCCAACTTGAACAGAATCCCAATGTACATACAGAGGATTTAGTGCTCTTTATGTGTTAACTCGTTGCTCTAATCCCGATTTCATTGCTCTAATCATTTATCAAAAAAAATCGTTTTAATCTTATCTCCAGTTGAATAAGTTGTAGTGAATATTAAAAGCACAATATTAATTAGCACAAAATTACAATATAACTGGTTTTCATTAAAACTATTTCATTCCATGGGAATTCTAACTTTATAAAAAGTTAAAACAAATCGATTTCAAGATAAACTGTCAGAGGCAAAAATAGGGATTAGCGCAACAAGTTAATACATAAAAAACACCAAATTCTCCGTTGATCTATTATTAAGGATAATTGTTAGAACTTTTAATTAGAGGCTACTTGAACTCGTGCCAGAATATCGGATTTGCGAAAAACATTTTTTTACCTGTGTGTACTCAAGAAAATTCGAAAGTTGAAATTTCAAACTTTTTAGTTATTGATTTCAGCTCATCGATTATTAAGAATAATCGTTAGAACTGTTCAGCTACCAGGACTCTGCTTGTTTCTTCTAAATTTTGAAAATGGGGCGTTAGCTTCACAAGGGTCGATGTAGCATTGACACGAGATGAAAGCCTTGAATTACGGAGACAGAGTACTGCCGATACTTTGGATTAACGATAAATATCGATCGCCTCTGGGCCTCCTACGTTCGCGATGGAGCGAATCGGGCACATGCCGGCGTACCGACGTGAGAGAACCGAATTATCCATAAATCATAGTGAATTCAGGCGATGGAAATTATTTACGGCGCCCTTAAACGGATGCAGGATTTGCCGAGCTGTATTTTCTGTTACCGTACAGCACACGAACACGACGGCCATAAAAGATAGCGTGCATCGTAAAACGTTCTGAAGTGCGCTGTCATCGTCATGACTTCCCTTTATTTTTGTCCGATATCTCGACAAGAAGTAATCTACGAAATCATTATTGTTTGTCTCATCATTATTCTTGCTCTCTTAACGTCTGTTTGTTTAATCTTACGAGAATACGATACTCATTTGCATGCCAACGAATAAATGTTCCTGAAAGGTGAGAGTCTTTTTATTGAAATTTTAAAAAATTTTCCGGATTTAATATATATTATTTCCTTACTTCGAAAGTGACGCAAAGCAAACAATTAAATTTCTCTGAAAAGAGGAACTTTTTCAACTTGATGGAAAATTAATGATTAATCAAATCGGCAAAAAGAATATTCTCAACATTATCAAATATCGTTTTTGTCATTTTTGTTTCGTAATTTTTTAAACTCATTTTGAGTGGTGATGATTTTAAACTACTCTTCTTTCGACCAGTTTGAGAATTTTTACAAAGTTATAAATTAGTTTGAGACGATTGATAGGAGTTTAATAACTCATTCAAATAACTTAAAAGTTACGTTTTTTTTTTTTTAGTCATATCACTTTTAAAGTATAAGAAGGAAATGATTATCTTCGCCGCTCTTACTTCATTTTAAATTCATTGATACATTAAACGTATTGGACATCCAAGGTTGGGCGTGTATTTCAAGTACTAAGATTGACAATCAATCCTATATTATTTGAATTACAAACTACAAAAAACTTTCAATCTTTCGATTTTAAATACAAAATATTTCCGTGCACTCCGCCGAAAATAAAAGAAATACCCCTTGCATTGCAAAATAATGTGCTTTAAATAAAACTATTTCAAGTACATGTTCAGTGTCCTGCGGATATCCCATACATTCTCTCGTTCTCATATCGTTCTTTAAACTTGTTTTTGACACGTCAAAAAAAAACTTCATTTAAGCTTAAAAAGGACAAATCGTCCTATTATATACGCTCGTTTCTAAATAAATCTTGTACATCAGGGAACGATTTCCGGACTGCGAGAGATGGAAATGGATTTTCGTAGGCGCACACCCCTTTAAAGTTTACGCGTTGTGGCTCGCGAATTCGAGTTCGGCTTTAATCTCGAAAAAGTGCGGCACGTTGCGGCCGACCCTTGGGGGATGGGGGAGGAGGGGAGGGGGATGCGTGAGCGATGAGCAACGGGTCGCGATTGAAGCTGCGCGCTCCTCTGTGGCTCTGTGCGCTCCTTCGGATGGCTTCGTTAAGCGCTGCGAGAGAGGGTCGGATGTGCATCGGCCGGTTAAAATGTGGGGCAGTGCTGCGGTTAACGCACGTCCTTGGTATTCGTGTGCGGTGCGGTTGAATCGTAACCGGCGCGTCGCTCCAAATCGCAACGGCGCCGCGCCGCGCCGAGAGCCATCGCTGAGATCGGCGCGAAGATCGGCGATGAACGGTGGATCTTACGGAAGGAAATAATCAGCTCTGCTTGCCGAAACTCATCTCCAGCGTTCCAGCAGAAATGATCTTGCCGTCAGAAAAGTCGCGGTCCAATACGCGATATTTCTTCACGACGTAGGAACCGATCGTTATTCGGTCTGAAGATTTATTTATGCTTGTTAAAACGAATTAACACAAATTAGCGATGAAGGTCACATTCGGTTAAAACGGGCCTTCGAGCTTAATAATGTACAGTTGCGTTCGGTAAAGAAAGAGCAGCTTTGCAACTGTTGTAAAATTCTTTAACACACGATTGGTTTATATACTTAGATCCAGTGAGAAGCTATATAAGCAGGAAAGCGATGCAAAGCAAGCTTTCTCTGCTGAACGCAGCCGATGTTTTCGGGCTTGAATCCAACAATTTCCAGTTCTTCTCAAATTGCGCGCCGATTATTAATTATTCGTCAGTCTCGAAGCAGAATTCTAAACTGAAGCTGAAGTACATGATATCGCGAATGAAATTTTAACAAGCAACGCAACAATACTGCTAATGAATTTCTTTAAAATACTACGTACAAACGAGATGAAAAATTCTAAATCAAGTCCTTATTTGTTGCTTGCACGATCCATTCATATGGATGGAAATGGTATTACATTTACCTACTATCCGTCACAATTATCTTCATCGAGTCTAATTTTAGTCGGGCACTTTATTCCGGCATAGCGCGACGAAAGAGAGCAGAAGACGCTGGAAGATGTGCCGAAGGAGAACGTACTTTTTACCGCCGTAAATAAAGCAGCGGCGAGAGTCTTACGATAAAACGGTCGGTTCGCAACCGGTCGGTCACGCACGCTCGTCGCCGCTTTTGCGCCGAGGCAATTATCGCGGGTATGTTTGCTCGCGCGTAAATCGAGACAGCGCGCGCGCGCACCAACACCAAGCACCTCCGGCACCGGCGACGACGAGCGGGGAAGATTTCGCGCGGCGGCACACCGTGATTTAGCCGCGCGGCCGAACATTCATTCAGCCACGATCGTTAGCGAGCGACGCCACGTGTTATACGGTGTAACACGATTCTCGTATCACGTGTCATCGCTAACGCGCGGACTGTATCTCCGTATTCGTGAAACTTGCGTGAAAAACGCAAGATTATTGCGGAGGGGAAAAAAAACGACGGAGGATTCGCAATCGAGATTGAGTCTCGTTTAAAACACTGGAACATACTAATTGGAGACTTATCGATTAGTCGGATGATTTTAACCTTAATTCGTATTTTATCCTCCAGTTGGTGGAATTTTCGATTTATAATCCTCCCTTTCTTTTTTTTTTTCAATGCGTAATGTCACACGAACTTGAGCGTAGTCTTTAACTTGAAAATATGATAAAAGTGCAAAAACTGCGAGCAGCTGATTTGCTATGTTCTCGAACAAATTTTTAATTGTAAAATATATATCGTTTATGTGTGTGTGTGTGTGTGTGTGTGTGTGTGTGTGTGTTGAATGGAATTTTGAGGTAGAATAGAAGAATGGGAGTAATGAGTTGTTGACAATATTCTTTTTTAATGTCTCTTTTAGAAGAAGCATATTTTGTATTTCAAAACTTCCCTTTAAACTTTAACTACGTCGTTGGAATGATTTATAAATACAATTTTATAAACCTTTTTGAATTTTTAACGGCTCATTCGATTCCATAATATGTAAATCTTAACGTGATCGCGCATTATAATTTTAATATCTAAGAATTTTAAATGCGCTGTATAAATTATTCATTAATTATATACGTTTTTTAATATAAATATCCATTTGTGCTGAGACGAGAGAGGTTGTTACGATCAAAACTGGATATATCTCAGAAGCATAAAATATTAATTAAAATTATCTTTGTCGAAATCGATAAAATATTTAAAGAAAAATCAATATCTTACATTTCTATTATTTTTAACTAATCTAATTTATTGATAACACGTCCGCCAATGTCTCTGCACAGCAGATCCACAAGATTTTCGATAATCGTTAATTGTAATTGTCAGCTATACAATATACACGTATGATTAATGTACTACAACAATCGCGTATCAATCCTCACGTATAAATCCTCGAAGCTCTAATTCCCGTTCGTTCAAAATAACCTAACAATCGAACGAAAGCGGGGAACGACATGATAAATTTCATTTCATCCTTCATCGTTGTTACTTGTAATCAGGTTAGCGATAGAGATATCGATAACAACGTTTGTCGGACGCGTTCCTTACCCAATCGAGGGTTAAGCCCATACTCGCTCCGATCATCGAACTTCGAATTATTACGGACGACCGGTTTTCCACTCGGTTGAGTTACTCCGCGGGCTATTGATATTATCATCGCCGTCAGATCCGCGTATCGTGCAAACGCGAATTCACACGCCTCACTTCTGACAATTATGTCAGATTAAGATTACTGAATCCCATCCCGCAAAATGTTTTCTGTGCCAGATGACCGTGGACTTGATATCCAATTTTATTCTGAATTAAAATACATTCCCCCTCCCCCCCTTTTTTTTTTGTTCAATAAGTACCATTCGATGAAAGTGGTGAAACCAAACCTAACGTGCAAGCTTCAAAGGCAATTCATCTTTTAATATTTACAAAGAGCAAAGAAATTATATTCTTGTATAATTTTTATCGTTCAGTATACACAACAATTTTCATATATTCCTCTTTGCAGTCCAATCAAGCACGTATCTTAGTGAATGATATATGTAATAATATATGTAATAAAAAAATAATATAAATTCTCTTCTTTTCCCTCCCCCCCCCCGTCTCTCTCTCTCTCTTTCTCTCTCTCTCTCTCTCTCATACGGATACGATAACCTTAATCCGGTACGAGCGGTAAGAAGCGTGCAAATTCGCCTGAGGATTGGAAAACTGAACATTACCTCGTCTCCTTCCGCGCATTGGCAGGCTATCACACGTGCACACTGCAAACAGGATAATTTGTGTCGAACGCGTGACCGTTCTGTCGTCGATTTATGCTCGGAATAGGCTCGCGCTTGATGTTTATCTAAACCGCCGGGGCCGATCTCTCTCTCCGAGAGAGGCCGGTTTATTGCACCCGTAAATAAGTATCTCTTACGTGCGTTACCTGGATCGTATAACGTGTATCTCTACACACGTATGCGTGCGCACGTGTACGATCTGCTCCCAAGACAGGTTCGGAGACAGCTGTATTAATTTCACACTTGTTGTCGTATGATTTCAGGTAATGGCGACGACAACTTGAACGTAAGATTAACAGATTTCCGAGTCGTCCGATGACGCCGACATTCCTTTCGCGTTGAACGTTTCGCTAAAGGTAGGATTGTTCCATCGAAGGTTCTTTGCGAGAGAATTTCAGAAGCGTATTTACTTTGGTATTTGATAAACAGAATTTCGACGATTTGTTTGTCATGAAAATTATGAGACGCGGTGATTTTGTTAATAATGACTTTTCGAAAAAGTTGAAACGCATGTACACGTTTGTGCTATTTTTTTTTTTTTTTTGGCTTTTAGCTGTTTAGATAGATTGAATAAAAATAAGTACACCTATTCATTATACAGGTGATTGACAGATTGTCATATATTTTTCGATCAATTTAGAAAAAATAATATATCGGTTATTTTTCATTAAGTTTGTAAATGATAGAGTAGTGTTACGTTACATTTCAAGCATTTTGAGCGTTAATTACTATACATTCTTTTGCATCAGGAATATTTATTATTAGCAACAATTATTGCATCGACTTGTGTATCTCGTTCTGCTTCGTAAATCAGTAAGATGTCGATCGTATTATAAGAAACTTGATATGTGCTGCCGAGCGAACATTATGCGCCATAAATCGATCTAACCGGAACCCGGAGTGAAACGATAAAACCAGCAGTGTGCTCTCCCTGAGATATATAACGAAAATCCATACGGTTCTAAATCCCGCAGCTATAATACAAATACGAACATTTAAGAAATTAATACGCTCGCGCTACGGATTATTATTTTAGATCGCGCTGTATTTCATTTCACGGCCGATTGCTTCAATTTTTCGCCACTATATTTAACGCTGCAGAAAAATTCTTCGCGTTCGGTAGTAGATTTGTAAGAGCATATATTGAATTGCCCAATGTGAAATTTGCATAATACGACGCGAGACACGTGAAAAACGGCGTTAAATCACCGTCGTTATAAGTTACCGTAATAAGAATAATAACTACATAATCATATATTTATGTTTTGTAGTCCTTAGTTTCATTATTCATATGATTTTCATCGATGAGAATCGGAGATCTGTCATTTCGATATTGTGTGATTTTGAAACATTTTCCAAGCTTATTGTTAGTATTATTTCACGTTTTTTGCACTCATTCATATACATCTCGTTTGATTTAATTTCCATTGTATTATAATATAAGATCGTTATATTAGAGTTGTTTAAAAATATTTAGAGAATTCTCTCTCGACCAATTGTATTTCTGTTCGATCTTGTGAGCTTAGATCTCTTTCGGCAGTCCGTTTACTTTTGAGTCGTTCCAGTAAAAAAGCCGCAAAGGTTAACGAAATGCAAGAGAAACGTCATTCAACACAACTGCCTTATACGTTTCGATTTACTTTTGAGAAAACTCTAGAAGATTGTACGTCCATTCTATTGGGTGTCTATAAACACAGATCAACACAATCAAGGAAAACGATACAGACAAGTTGAGGTCAAATACACTTTATAAAGAAAAGTAATGTAAATTGAAATTAGTGGCGATTTTTATGAATAACGTAACAAAACTAATTTCAATCTACATTTTTTTCCTAGCAAAAAAATTTGAAATATAATAATTTCAAGTAATTCGTGGTTAACTCTAACTTATGTATGTTTAATACGCTGCCACTGTGTGTAATCAATTTTAAAATGTCCAATGTTCTTTCCTCGAACAATTTTATACTTTTCACTTGTGCCACTTTTTTTCAAGAGATGTGATATCATTTCATAAATATTCGTTCAACGTCATATATCACAATAGAGCGTGTCGGTGTCATATCATTATAACAATCGCCGATATCGCATATTAACAAGTACCAAACGACACGCGCACCTCTAAAGCTTCGCCGGGTGTAAGATGACGGGGGATCTTCGGTTTCAGCGGTTGTGCGTCCTCCGAGTGCAACGCGACGCGGGTTCGTTGAACTCGTGAATGAGTTCGCAGATTACGTATCGACGGTACAACATGCGTATTCTCTAGGAGAAGATCGTCAGCGAGTTCGTTCGTGTGTCGCATCGAGAGGTTTCTTCATAAGGATGTCAAGGCCGCGACCTAATGGGAGGTCGTTGCCACTGGCATGTCTTGATCTCCCATCTCTTGCGAAAACCTCTCTCTCTCTCTCTCTCTCCCTCTTTATATCGTATCTTTCGGATCCACCGTTAGCACTGTTCGAAGTAGCTATACATTCTTTACGTATTTCGAAATAACATGGTCACTCGGG
>NW_017304450.1:1326604-1331979 GCF_001594115.1 Trachymyrmex septentrionalis | reverse complement strand
CTTTCGGATCCACCGTTAGCACTGTTCGAAGTAGCTATACATTCTTTATTTCGAAATAACATGGTCACTCGGAAGAAGCCGTGTCCATCGTAGACGTCACAGGGCGAATTTATGGTGCAGGCTCGCTGAAAAATGGAAACAATGAAGCGCGATAAAAATTTCATGTAAAATGTACTATACGAATTTCTCCATAAATATACGATTACACGGAATCAGCGAGGGAATCAGCTTTTAATAAATGAAGAAGCTTCGTATGCTCGATTTGTTACAACGACGATGCTACATTTTCGCGAATTTTCCCCGGGCGGGTTGCGTTCAAGTACGCAACGTGAAAACGCAAAAAGGCAATCGAAACGATACAGCAACGTGACGAGAAGCAAAGGCTGGCTTATCTTCGACGTGCACGCTCGCAGGTGTGCTGATATCATTTATGTTAACGAATTCGCACTGCCATAAATATTCAGCGCGCACATTGGAGATTCGGAGTACCGCGTCGTCGGTTTTTTTTTTTTTTTTTTTTTTTTCTTCACCTTATCAACCGCATCGAGAGAAATCATCTGTGCGGGAGACGAGAAGGAGATACGGAGGTGGGGGAGGGGATACGATAGAGGGATTGACGTCAATGACCCGACGAAATCGTCGACTCGGCGGTAATTCGAGCGAGCTTTTAATTAGTCATTAGTCACGCAGCGTCGCGATGCCGCGTCTCTTAATCCGACGCGCCGATAAGAGCCCGTTGTAATTAAAAGCCGATAGGTATCGCGTCTCGTACAGCCTATTATGCCGTGAGTCATACGATCTCTATCGGTTGTCGTCGTTCCGTGTCGCGGAGGGGAAATATACGCGAAATATACAAATGCCGCGGGTACGACGGCCGGCGCCGCCGTAAATACGACGCTCCACGACGGCGGGTGGAAGGTTTGCCGCGTGTAGTCGCGATAAGCGAATCGCACGTGATCGTTTCGGTGTTGGATCCGCTTAAAAAGCGAATATCTCCTGTCATAGACATCTCCGTTCGATAGACACTGGCGACAGAACGAGACTCATTATCTTACGCCAGATTCGAACGGTTGCCTCGTGAACTCCCACCAAGGTTTCAGTTTTTTTCCAGAGATTAATTCCGACACTTATAGTATCTTTGCGTTATCACATACTAATGCTACATGATAAGCTTGCATTTTTATGTTCTTCTATTTTGTTCTGTTATTCGACTTTTCTTGTATTTATTCAATTCTACTTTTCTTATCTTTTATATTTTTTAGCTGAAAAAGGGATGAAGAGGAGTTGGCAAAAATATATATTATATATATATGTGTGTGTGTGTGTGTATTTATTTCGGAGAGGAAAAATAGCTTGTAGTAACCGTGCATGACCTATATATTTATTTCAAGTTTCTAACTTTTTACGAAACTGAAATTTTCAGATTCTTTTTGAATATAACTTTAGTTTTTAGTGTCTATAAATACGTTATTTATTATTTGATCGATACAATATGGCTTATTAGAAATTACACAACACTCTTGTATTTTGTGATTTTTATTAATATAATATAAATTAGGCCGATTTCGATTTTTTATTAAATTCATAAAATAAAAGTTTTTAATCTTTCAAATATCATATCGAAAACAAGTTTTGCAGAGAGTACGAAAATACATTACAAGATTATGAAATAATTGTGAAAATTTCACATTAGTAATATTACTGTAAAATACGCAAAATGATGAGTGGTTGAAAAAAAAAATATGAATATTATCAAAATTGTACATTTAGAAATTAAAAGACGTTTTCCTCTTGCAAAAAAAAAATCGCAAAACTGCAAATTAGTCTGAGCAGACCAATCGACGATACTGAATTTTTTTAGCATGTTTCCACGAAGTAGCTCTCTGTGTTCTCTCTCGCAAGAACTGAGAAGAAAAAAGAAACAAGTTGCATGTAGAGTGCAGGACAAGAAAGGGAGGCTAGTCACCCTCGTGCACACATGCAAAATGTCCGAGGGCAACAACCTCCTCTATCTTTGACTAGGAAGTGCAAAACGGATGGAAGTAGCAGACAAGAAGACACTTGGAATCGAAAGAACGAATCACGGTTGAATTTGCAGATAATATTAGGTTAAGTAAAAAGTCATCGCGTTTTTTTAAAAGACATCTAGTAAAAACCGCATTCAGTAAAAACCGCAATTACTTTCTTACCAACAATATAAATATATCTTGATAGAGTAAAGTTTCAGCTTTAAAAATCTCTTTTTTAAATTATACGATACGACAATTTTTAATGGAGTTATGAGCAATTAAAGTCAAAATAATTCTTTTATTTAATCCGCGATAACTCAGTAATCAAAAGTCGTAGGAATATTTAAAAAAAAAGATTTTGTAGGGAAAGTATCAAGCTTTCACGATATATAATCGAAAATTTTCTCAAATTCGTTTTGGACACGTTACAAATCCACAAAGTGAGAAGAAAATTTTTCATCTTTTTCAGCTCGTAGTTTTTGGTATGTAAAAATTATCAAACTCATATAAACTTAAAAAATGTGATAAGCTTTTAAAAGTAGAGATTTCAAGCTAAAAAACCTTTTTTTAAATTTGAATTTCATTCATTATTAACGAAGATATTGTATATACAACTTTCAGCTAAAAAATACGCGATGACTTTTTACTTAACCTAATATCTATCATAGTTTGTGAGCGAATATTGCGACGTATTAATAACGCCAGGATATAGAATTAATATTGATACGCTGAATACCTATTCCTGAATAGCTATCCTACATACGATAAAAAAAAACTTAAAGTGTACTCTTGTTTCCGCAAAGAGGGGCGTATTGATTTTCCAGTTAAATAAAGACAAATGCGGTTAATGTTTAAAGTTAGAATTAGAATTAAATTCTAATCATTAGAGTGAGATGCCTTGAAAGAAATGCGCATATGCAGTGTACTTTTTTGTCTTCAATTTTATATTCCTTATATATATATTATATATATAGGCAATGAACAAAGCTGTCTGAATAAAATTCGAATCGACATAGTGGTATAAATATAAGCTATTTTTTTCACTCTTCTAAATACCGCGTTGCATACAAACGGAGCAAAATGATTTTGCTACGAACGCAGAAGGATTGCAAAGTTGTCATATTTGTTTGTTGTTTACAGCGAAGAAATTTGCACATTTGACAAATATATATATATATATTATATATAAATATATAAATATATATAAATATATGTATATATTTTACATTCGTTGCGAATAATGTTTGCAACGAGTACGAAATAGAAGAAATCTTTGTAAGACACCCGCAAATAATTTACGATCTCTACGTTTGCAAATTTGGAATTTGCCGTTACAGCATGTGGGATTAGCGTTCGTAGTCAATTGTTTTTCTCTTCGTGCATACTCTTGATACTGAAAGCAGCATCGACGTCTTATCGCGCGGTATTTTTCCGCGAGTAGGCTGTTTTATGGCATCCCCCTTCGCCAAATCGTGTTTATGGGCTTAAGAACCTGTGTGGTGGATGGATGCTAGATACGTGTTTGCTCTCAATGTCGGGCAAAGGCACAAGAACCCCCGTCGTCGGTGAGTCCTGGTCGATGCGACGCGGCGCGGCGCGGTGGAGGCTAAAGGCTTCACGAGTCCGCACAACACGTAGACGTAGTCATAAAGCACTTTATATTCCTGCTTTCTCTCTCTCTCTCTCTCTCTCTCTCTCTCTCTCTCTCTCCCTCTCTCTCGTTAGCTCTCTGGCCAGACTGTCGTTCTCCAAGCGTGCCCGAAAGCGAGCAATAAAAGCTCTGCGTTAACGCGGCCGTGTCTGCGGGTAACGCCTCCGACAATTGTCTCTACCTCGCGGCCGTGTCAACGCTCGTTCTCCGTCTTCTGTCTTTCTCTCCCTTGTCTCTGGGTTAATCCTCTCACGCTCCTTTTACTAGCTACGCTAACTAGTTACGCGCCAAACGCTACCTTGTATCCCGTCCGACTCGACAACAGATAATTTATTCCTAGAGCAAACATATTTACAGTCTTCTGTAGCCGGGAGCGAAGAGAGAAAACTGTCAAGGCTCGCGTCGCGCAAATAAGTTAGCTGTTGTTAGCGAAACATAATCGATGGATGTTAGAAAAGCGAAGAGAGCCAGTTTCTAGAATTCTCTGGGGAACTCGGGTCGAAGATTTTAGAGTAATTGTCAAGGCATGTAGATATCGGAGAAGAGCGGAAGTTGATACTGTAGCTATTGATCGTATTGCGATCGTATTATTTAGATACCTTAGAACCTCGATTTTTTTTCGTATAACTTTGGAAATTTGGCGGACTTGAGATTTGTAGAAATTTGATTTTGGAAATCTTTCAACTGATAAAATTATCTCGAAACGTGGAATCTTGACTGATCCTTAAATCTTAGAGAGGAAAGCTGTAGACAGATGATAACATGATATACGATGGGTGAGGGTCAATAACCTCTATTTTGCTATCATAAATCAAGATGACGTATATTAAGGTTGCTTGCTCGCTCACTCACGTGTAATACGAGAAAACTGAAATTTCAAGCTTTTAAATTTCTCCCAACGTGCACCGTTTATTTTTCATTATTTCGCGCGAACGGATAACTGAATTTTCATATAAATTTTGCGCATACATAATCCGCTATATTTTATAACACATTTAACACAAACGGATAACAGCATTTTCTTTCTTTCATTATATATCGATACTTCTCGAAGGAAAATAATTGGCGGACATTTCAAAATTTCATATCACGTCGACATGTCGCGGTGTAAAGATTGAAATGTATATAATTAAATCTTATCAAGGTGGGACCCTTATTTGGGTTACGATAGTCGATATTGAATCGATTGAAGCGATGTTCCCTCGAATACGATCGCGCCTGCTTATGTCATTCCGTCACTCGATTTACACACACACACACACACACACACACAGAGACAGGTTGTGTTCAGATTCGCTCGCTTAAATTCACGGCGCGGACTTGAATCGTTGATGTATACATACGATTGGATCCACTATTTTACCGACCACATTTTATGCCTAGCATAACGCAATGGTCTCCTCGAGGCTTGGAATTCCACGATTTCCGCAGCGAGCAGTACAATTCTATCGGAGACACACAACGCAGATTCATAACGCACGGTTACAAAATGCGTTGCACCTTCGAACGGTCCCCAGACTCGCAGAAAGACGCACGCACGATGCGAAGTGAAAGTAACATTCTAGACACGTGATGGTGCATCGCGCTGCAAAAGGAAGAAGAAAAAAAAAAGGCACCTGTGTGCGCAATCCAACGCGTGTATATACGTGCGTGCGTGCACGCGGACATCACGTTGTCCGGCCACACTGGCATACGTTTTCTTTTCCTTCTCCCAA
>NW_017304450.1:1324269-1326504 GCF_001594115.1 Trachymyrmex septentrionalis | reverse complement strand
TACGTGCGTGCGTGCACGCGGACATCACGCTGTCCGGCCACACTGGCACACGTTTTCTTTTCCTTCTCCCAAAGGCAGTCGCCTATTTCAATTATCAAGAATATTGCTCGACGCTCGCAACAGTCTGCAACGCTTCGCTCTTATCGCAGATCTCTCTGCAGATAAGTCTAGTTTTCCTCCATACGTGCAAGATTTACATATGTACAAACGTACAATTATTTTTACTTATTCCGATAATATTGTTTTCGGATTATGATAATTCGTTTCAAGTTACGAATTGCATTAACAATCGATTAAACGATTCATAAGCAAAGCAACAAAGGATGAACATATTTTTTTTTACAGCAAAAGGCTCACTGTATTTCTTTGTATTTTTAATACATGAATTTATCCCTTCAGAGCCATACCTGGCTATGCCTTTGTACGCTACATTTCTTTTTATTAAATAAACACATATATATTTACTTATTATCGTTACATATTTAATGTATCTGGCGTTCAGAGAAAAAGGTTCGTTACTATAATTTCTTTTTGTACACTATATTTTTCCACAATACCCAATGTGTTATACCCATAACAAAACCTTTAGTGTGGCAGGAAAAGATTATTGTGCAAAAGTAAATTATTTAGCAGACAGGTATTAAACTGCTACGTAATTTAAATTATTGAGAGATAAGATTAGGTCGTATGAAAAATTAATCCTATTCACTTTGCTGTTTGTAATTAATCAAATTAATCAAATTGACAAATCGAACAATTTCTCAGGCAGCATGAATATTTTTCTCTCAATTTGCATCTTCTCATTGCACCAACCAACGCGCACATGTGTCTTCCTCTATTATATTATATTTTATTACATGAGCGAATTTATCTGTATCTCCGAGATCCTTTCCGTGTCCTTAACAATATTGTATTTCGCGAGTATCCCCAGTTAACGATACGCATGGCTGCTCACGATTGTGCGTACGTGCACGTTGTGTTTAACGGGTGTCGGCGTGCGACGGAAAAGGGGAGACGGAGTGCGAAGCACGGAGGAGACAAGGGAGATACGTACACGTCGCCATCATCGTCGGCATAGTCGACGGCGGTGGGCAGCGCGACGGTGGCGTCGTCGTCGTCGTCGTCGTCGTCGGGGGCGACCCCAGGAACAGTGAGGCGAGAGGAAAAAAGAGAGATGACGGGTTGGAAAGGGGAGCGGCGTGGTGCAGAAGCGGTGGAAGGGCGACGAGGGATGACGATGGGGTCAATACACCCGTAATCTCGCTGAAATGCACTTGGGTGCAACCGCGCGCCGAAGCGCTTACTGTCGTTGCGCTACGCTAGAGAAAATGAGAGAGAGAGAGAGAGAGAGAGAGAGAGAGAGAGAGACTCTCTACCATACCAGAAATAGGGAATTTGCTCGCAAATAAATATCGATGATTTCCTTTCAGCGATTAGGGGTGTTTCAGTTTTACGAGGTTAATAATAATTTTTGTTAATTATTAATTAGCCATCAATATTTCAAATGATAATTAAGGATAATTATTTTAATGAAAGAGTGAGGAGGAGAGAGGAGATACATACATAAGAATTATTTTAATGCAGTTGTACAGAGATGTGTGAATGTATAAAATATAACATTGTTAATATGATTCTCTCTCTCTCTCTCTCTCTCTCTCTCTCTCTCTCTCTCTCTCTAATATTGTTTTATACGTAGAATCTGACATTTCAATGGTGTTCGATAACAAATGTTTAATATCAACGATATTAAAACATTTGTTATCAATTGTATTAATATCTTTGATGATATGATAAAAGAAAATATATTTTTACAAGAGAAATTAGTGAAAACAACTGTGAGATGAATATATGAACTATAAAAAAACACCAAGAATTATGTTACTCGTCATGATTAAAAGTTTTGAGTCGAGGATCTTAGGTCGATTAATAGTCGAACTTGCGAGAATTTTTCGTTTATGCAATCGGGATGTTCGTTAATCGCGTGGATTATATATTTCGAATGTAACTGATTTGTGAGATAGTTGGACGGGGAAAAGAGAACCGCCAAGCGTCGCTGCAACATTTATTCGCACTCTACTAGCACAATTTACCGTGATATTAGAATTCCATTGCACGATCCAACCCGCGAGCCTTGTCATCCTCGTCGAGTCCGATTCATCGTGAAATTAGAAAGTAGCGCGCAAACGAGATGATTCGCGTATTCGCGGATATCAAAATTAGTCATGTGTACATGTA
>NW_017304450.1:1322649-1324169 GCF_001594115.1 Trachymyrmex septentrionalis | reverse complement strand
ACACACACACACACACACACACACACACACACACACACACACACACACACACAGCAATTACCGTTTATCTCCGATCGGCTCGTAATTGTATTTTCTCAGCAGTGTATAAATCGTCGTATCCCAGATAAGACACGGGCGTGCATTTCTCATTATTCCTTTTGCTCGCGCAAGAAAGCAGCCGTGCACATTATTCGACCGATGCAGCAGCACGGGTGTGCGTCTGTGTAGGATAAGGAGTGTGTCGTCATCCCGTCGAGCCTACCCATCGCAACCTAGTTTATCGCGATATTTATAACGATCCTTTTAGCGTTTCAGCGTCCACCGCCTTTCGAAGGTCGCCTAACCCTGGAATGGAAACCTGAAGCACGCGACCGGTGTGCCAAACGGGATGAAGTTTAGCTTTGTCAAGCGTGTTCTTTTTTTCATGTTTTATAACATTAGTATTTATCGTTTTTTTTTTTCAGAATCCCCGCAAATGTATACAGTTGTTCTGATTTTCTGCCATATCGTTTCAAAGCGACGTCATTTTATTCCAAAGGTTTCTTTCGCTTTCTTCATTTATTTAACGAATAGTCTTACACCGATAAGAAACGTGTAGAATGTATGCGAAAGTCTTGCGTCGGGCGTGTAATGTTCGGTTCTCTGGAAAAAGTATCGATATACTTAGCTCGATTAAAAGACTCCGCGAATTGTATGGAAAATTTGGTCCCGATGAAATGAATTAGTTTTCACATATACAGCTTCTGTGATGTGATGAATAAATAGATGTCATGGATACAAATAATAATAGCATCAATAATAATAATAAGTATCAACAATAATAGCTTAATAATAGATAGTTTTTCAGCAATAATACATCAAATATGTGAAACTTGTGCTCACAGAGCACCTTTGTTACACCTGAAAAACTATCTATGTAAATTATCTATTTATATTTTATGTGACTCTAGTATTTTTTATTTGTGTCTATAACATTTTTTGTTCACCATCTTATAAACTACGTGTAAAAATAAACTCATTTCACCCAATTTTCCATACACTGAGAGAAAAACTGTTCGATATTTGTTACTATAATTATGATCACTACTATAATATTAGTAATAATAACGTAGTTATTTTCGGGTGCCAACTACCCATGTTGGTTGATAAAACTATACATATTATTAGTTATTAATACTACAGTAGTCGTAATTATAATAATACGTAGTTATAGTAACAAATACCAAACAGTCTTTCGACGTATAATTAGTACGGAGCCTTTGAAACATTCCTTTGTATTATCGCACGCACCGTCATTATGTATTGCATATTTGTCATCGTCATCAACTCGTCCAGATATGGATGCTAGGACGATGCAATCGTGTTCAAAATTGAACACATCCTGCATTCCACCGCAGCTTTTACCACTTTCTCGTTTTTACCACTTTCCTGCACCGACATTCAGAGCGAATATACGAACGAACGGATGTTCGCGGCGATGTGCACAAAAGTGCATTTCAGGAACTTGTTACGTTTTGCGT
>NW_017304450.1:1321398-1322549 GCF_001594115.1 Trachymyrmex septentrionalis | reverse complement strand
TATACGAACGAACGGATGTTCGCGGCGATGTGCACAAAAGTGCATTTCTGTGCCAGGAACTTGTTACGTTTTGCGTTCGCGACACTTTTTTGCGCTTAAAAATGAAACCGGTGCCGCTGTCGCGAGGATTCCTATATTCTGTACGTCTCTGTCGTTGATCAGATATTTTCTGTCATCTCGTCCAAATCCGCAGGTTGGATGACTGATCCAATGTCGATACCTATACTTTGTCGTGCGACACAGATATATCGCTAGACGAGGAACTCGATATAATCGAGTCGATATACGACGTAAAATCTGTCTATAAATTGATGGACAGATTTAAACGCTTTAACGTCGGTAGAGTATATCACACGTATTCCGTCGCAGCGCATTCAGACTTTACAAGTTAATATAATCTTCGTGGAGTTAAGCAATTCTGTCGTTTATCGGATTTTCTTGGGCTAGAATCGATACGACTCGCTTCAACGCACAGATATGGAGCTTGTGTAATATCTTGAGCAACGTTTGTCTTTCAGTAGCGGTTTTTTTGTTTACGCCGACAGATGTACGCCTGGATTATTCCAATTATCGTGTCTTCGATTTATGCAAGGGATCTTCCCCCGTAACGCAAATCGACGATAAAAATTACGATAAGGAATGATTCATAATGTAAATTTTATTCTGATTAATCAGACGGATTAAGTTATGGCTTATATTGGTAATACAGATAATTTGCAATTTCAGTTACTTTGAGGTAGAAACTTCAAAAGTGGTGGCAACTGTGGTGAAATGAGATTTTGACGCCGCTAGACTTTTCACAGGAACTATTCATCTTCTTTCAATCTTCTTTTTGAGAGATAAGTCGATAGAGGTACGAGTAATTCAATTCGCGAAGCAATTGATTTAGTTAGTTTCACCCTTCGCTATTTTCTGCCAGGCATACAACAGATACCGCCAAATAAAGCGAGCGAGGTAATATTTCTTGTCAAAGCTCGGAACAATTTTTTTTCCCCAACCTCAGGCTAAATTGAATAGCATAATTTCGCAAAGTTTCCAAAGTTTCCGAGCTCGAACATGTTCCTAACAAAGTTCCCAGAGTTGCGAACCTTCTCGGAAAATAAAATTCATTGAAAATTACCGGAAGATCAGATTTCTCCACTATTTACTTA
>NW_017304450.1:1316242-1321320 GCF_001594115.1 Trachymyrmex septentrionalis | reverse complement strand
AAAAAACCCCCCCCCCCCCCCCCCCCGTCAAACGCTCCATCGATCGTTCATTCTATCTCGATAAACGACGTTAACGAGCGCGATTGTGTCGCGGAATAGCCGGTCACTTCCGAAAGAGAGACGGAGAGAAAGCGGCCCGACAGTCGAGGGTGTCTCACTCGCGCGCCTTGTACTCAGCGTGAACGAGTACACGCGACTTGCCGCCCGTGCACGTGCGCGGCGCGGCGCGGCGCGGCGCGGCGTGGCGTGCGGCTCGAACGAGGTATCCAGGCTGACACCCACGCCGAACGTTTTCTGGGCCGAAAAATCGCTCGCGCGCACCGCGGCCGTTCACTTCCGCGTGCCCTGCCGCGCCATTCGCTCGTTCTCTCTCGCTCGCGTGCACGTCACGCGGCTCTCCAATGCAAACGAATCCAACGACGCCGACGACGACTGCAGTCGGACCGGCCGGCCGGGGCCCCGGGGTTCCGGGTCGGTTTTTCGCCCTGGAAACGTCGCGATTGTCGAGGACCGGCCTGGCCAAGCGAGGCGTAACCGGTTGTCCATTTCATCGTACCCCTCCTCCTCCCTCGTCATCTCTCTATCTCTCTCTCTCTCTCTCTTTCTCCTTTCTTCCTCTCCCGCGCGATTCTCCTCCCTTCCCTCGCCCTCGCACGGCTCTCTATTCTCCTGACTGTGCACGAGAGTCTTACAATCCGCGCGAGCTCGTTTTTCGGTTTTCTCACACTGTCATCTATACTATAATTTTACGTGTTCGGCTCTCTCTCTCTCTTTCTTCTTATCTCTACTGTCAAACTGGATGATAATTTCAGGTTTTTTTCATGCCAAAAGAATGATCCTATTACTTTATTTCTTCAAACTTTATTATCGAGCGGCTTTAAATATTATTTATAGGAATCTGTGTGTCTCTCAATTTTAGCTTCTGTCTCTGATTGCCTCTAACGATCTCGTTCGTAGTCAAAAAGGATATCTCGACCAACTGAGAAGTTAATATCAAACGTATTATTTTCAATAACACGTCGCTTATTTTACTTCAAAACTGATACAACTAAAAAAAAAACGTGATCTTTGTTATTAATATCATAAATTAAGTTAAATAAACATTATCAGTGAAAAGAGAACTAACTTAATTATTTCATTTAAAAAATCGTTAAAATTATCACAACTAAAAAAGCGTGGCTTAAAAAAATCGTTAAAATCGTTACAACTGAAAAAGGATAGTTAAAAAGTTGTGACATGAATGACAAAGTGACATTTAATCATGTTAAGAATATACTTTTCAACCGATATTATTTAATCAGTAATTTTATAGATTAATCAATAATTTTCTATCAAGTTTAAAAATAGTTTTTCCATTTCTCAAGAAACTTAATCTTTTTAGTTATACCACTTTTAATGCAAGGGAGCGATACATCAATTATATTTTCAAAATTATAATATATGTATTCGATAACAAAATTTATACATAGACACATAATTCCATTATACGGTGAATGATTTCCATTATCCAAAACGAAAAGTCCGGTATTTATAAACAATCGATTTTTTTTAATGTAATAGCATATCAGAGCTTATTATTCGTTACTCAATAATCCATTAACGAAATAAAACGTATTGTAGATTAAAATAATTTTCCTACATTATAAAGATACATCGCGCACAACAAAATAGGTGTAGTGACTGACAGAGTGGAGAGAAAGCACGATTGCGTAAACTGACGTGTCAAATATATTTCCTTCCCTGCTTTATTGCACGTCCCTCGATCAATCGTATACGTTTGATTAAATCGACGTTTGGTCGATTCCTCGAGTGTACGTAATGTCTGCCGTAATATTTAGATAAAGTAAACATACACACGTGAACGAATATAAAATACATAACTTGAAACGCAAAACTTCCTCTACGATTAGAGAGTTATTTATCGATTTACACGATCGATTGAAGAATAACGTTCACAGCAGTGAATGAGAGACACAGCAACGTAAGTTTCGAAAGTCCCCCCCCCCCCCCCGGTCGGTACGGTGGAAAAGTAGGTGTGATAATTCGAGATTAAACGGTACATTGACATGGTCGAAGTTCCATGGCGGTTCTCCGGTGAAGCCGTGGGGAACGTGTGGAACGACCGTATGAAAATAAACGCGGATGTATGTAGACTCAAAGAGGAGTCTCTCTCACGTATGCACGCCTCCGTATGTCCGGGATAGCTTAACGTAACGTATGCGTTTACGCATTATTCGGACAATGATCACCCTGTGCGGTAGCAACATCGGCAGTGCCGCCTTGTCGCCTACGAGTCTCGTCTTCTTCCAACGGAAGAAAGTCGTTCCGCATCTGGCGGATCGCCCTCCATTATTTACCGGAGGGCGGCAACGGCAAAATTGTCCCCGTATCCTGTGATCATGTTTCTGTGACGTTGCTGCGCCGAAATAACGATCGGCGTAATGCGTCGCGTTTCGTCGAAATCGGCGGCAATGGCCGGTAACGGTACCCCGATGAGAATCCCAACACGGGTCTTTCCGGTCTCGTTTTTCGTCTCTCCCGAGGAGACCTCTCGCGGTCCACCGAAATTATCCAAAGCCCGAATATAAACGCACACAAATAAAATCTCTCCCTGAATAAAATCTCTCCGTGTGACAAGAATGTCCTCGGGTAAAGATAATATTTCGCTCAGTTTTCCTTTTGGAAAAGCGATAAGCACCGCGGAATTTCATATTCGCGCTAGATAAATAAAGGTAACAGTCGGCGGTATCGATCGATATTATTTACGTATCGATACGGCGGTGAGACGGCCCCCGGCCGTTTAATCGCATCACCGCGAAGATCATCATTTTCGCGGCGAGAAACGCTTCTTCCGCTGCGCGGAATATGATTCCCTCGCGATGTGTTGACTCTCCTCGCGAGAGTTCTTAATTACACTTGGTACATCCTCCAACCCTCGTCGCGACGCCCATCCGCGTCCGTCCGTCTGTCCGTTCAAGAAAGCCTTTATTGAACGCGCCACATTATCTGGAAATGTTCGCCCTCGCGTTAAATCACGGTCCATTAATCATTTACCCCTCCCCTCCCCCCCTCCCCCGCTCTCCCTCTCCCCGCTTGTGGCCGGTCGGTGGATTCCCGGGAATATTCCGCAACGAAGTATGCGTATGTAACGTCGACGGGAGGGCGAGGAGAGCGAGCGAGAGCGAGAGAGAAACTCGCGGCGTAGTTGGGACATACGCGATTAAGGAGGCGCGGTTTCCTGCCGCTGGTCTTCGCGCGAGATTAATCACGAGCCTCGGAAGAGCCCCCCGTGTTTACAACGCGAGGAGATCGGGTAAGGGATGGGGGAGGGACCGCTCGTATAAACGACCACTTACATAAATACTCGCGATTCGTCGTTGGCGCCGTAATAATTCACCGTCACGGCGCTTTCGTAATGCGAAAAGCACTCCGCGCGGGTCTAAACAATCACATCCCGACCATTGGTTTTCACTCGATGCACTTCTGACCCAGTGAACGGATCGAATCGATGGAGGAAAAGGGGATTGGAGGGGAGGGGGCGGAGGGGGGAGGTTTATCATATATCTCGGCGGATGGGAAACGCGCGTTTCCACGCACCGGCGAATAATTCATGGCAGGTACGTCGCGGAGAGAGAGAGCGCGTATAATCGTACGTATGCGTGCGTAAACGCGCGCGCGCGCGTGCATTACGAGACGCGTCGTAAATACACCGAGATACGGGGATAGCCTCGAAGTGCCTCGATTCGAATGTATCCGCTTTGCGAAATATTTTCTGCTGCTTCGGCCGCGCGTCCATTTTACGCGGAAATCGTAAAGTTCGACGTAGTAACGAGGTATCGGGCGTCAGCGTGAAATTTACGCTCCTTCGCTGCACCCGTTGCAGTCGAATCGGCGTCTTAGATTATTTTCTCGCGGTCCGCGAGTCGCGCGTGTAAAAGAAAGGGGGAAAAAAAAGGTAAAGAAAAAGATCCGTGCGAATTGTTACGCGCGTCTCCTGTGCCGCCCCTCGCGGTCTATAACTTATTGTCGTACAGTGAAACTTCAAGTACAAGTGTTTTTTTTTTTCCCTTTTTTTTTCTTCTTTACGGCGCGCCGCGGTCACAATTAAACCACCGCGACGAAGCGAATAAACGCGTGAACATCCGCGATTCCGCCGATTAGCCAGGTGCGGTTTCCGGCTAGCTGGGATCATTAACGATTGATTGCATCCTTTGGGAAAGGTAACTCGAGAAACTCTATTCTTATGCACATCTCTCTCTCTCTCTCTCTCTCTCTCTCGACGATATCTCGCAAAGCGCGTAAGTGTGCCGATCGTATCGCTCTCGGTGCAATGTTCTCTCTGGACAGTGTATTTTTTTCTGACGATGACACATATAATAATATACACGCATTTTCTTTCGTTTAATAACTTTACATACATTTTGGATGGAGGAATAATATTCTACAAATAATCTTAATCGTGTTATTTTTCAAAATGTATTCTTGTTATTATCAGCCACATCGGACAGTTTGACTGTCTTTACGGCAAATAATTATCTGTAATTTATTTGCTTTGTAATCTTAGAACAAATTGAATTTGAAATTATCTTGCAGATCTTATAGGTGAGAATATTTAAGTATTTTATTTCAATTTAAAAGAAATAGCAGAACACTCTTTGTGACACACGTCTTGTACGTGTCTGATATCTACAAGTGTTTTAAATTAACGATATGTATGAAAAAATATTACAAGGATATAATTATATCGCTATCTCTGCCTTAGTCTTTTGTCAGAGACGTTGTGACTTCTTCTACATATATATTCGTAGATATATATGGGACATAAAGTTGATATTGAATGACTTACTAGAAGAGGTTCTCATGGCAAAAAAAAAAATATATATATATATACTTTTATAAATATATTATTAATTTACATTAATCTGTCATTAATTTGTATCAGTGGAGCCGAGAGAAGAGTCCATAGTGTACATTTTATTACTATTTTCTTAGTACTATTTTCTTATATTTTTCTTTTATACGAATTACTATCTCTTTATAACTAACTAGGGACTTAAACATTGGATATGTGAGCTAAT
>NW_017304450.1:1304353-1316142 GCF_001594115.1 Trachymyrmex septentrionalis | reverse complement strand
CTTAGATTATTTTCTCGCGGTCCGCGAGTCGCGCGTGTAAAAGAAAGGGGGAAAAAAAAGGTAAAGAAAAAGATCCGTGCGAATTGTTACGCGCGTCTCCTGTGCCGCCCCTCGCGGTCTATAACTTATTGTCGTACAGTGAAACTTCAAGTACAAGTGTTTTTTTTTTTCCCTTTTTTTTTCTTCTTTACGGCGCGCCGCGGTCACAATTAAACCACCGCGACGAAGCGAATAAACGCGTGAACATCCGCGATTCCGCCGATTAGCCAGGTGCGGTTTCCGGCTAGCTGGGATCATTAACGATTGATTGCATCCTTTGGGAAAGGTAACTCGAGAAACTCTATTCTTATGCACATCTCTCTCTCTCTCTCTCTCTCTCTCTCGACGATATCTCGCAAAGCGCGTAAGTGTGCCGATCGTATCGCTCTCGGTGCAATGTTCTCTCTGGACAGTGTATTTTTTTCTGACGATGACACATATAATAATATACACGCATTTTCTTTCGTTTAATAACTTTACATACATTTTGGATGGAGGAATAATATTCTACAAATAATCTTAATCGTGTTATTTTTCAAAATGTATTCTTGTTATTATCAGCCACATCGGACAGTTTGACTGTCTTTACGGCAAATAATTATCTGTAATTTATTTGCTTTGTAATCTTAGAACAAATTGAATTTGAAATTATCTTGCAGATCTTATAGGTGAGAATATTTAAGTATTTTATTTCAATTTAAAAGAAATAGCAGAACACTCTTTGTGACACACGTCTTGTACGTGTCTGATATCTACAAGTGTTTTAAATTAACGATATGTATGAAAAAATATTACAAGGATATAATTATATCGCTATCTCTGCCTTAGTCTTTTGTCAGAGACGTTGTGACTTCTTCTACATATATATTCGTAGATATATATGGGACATAAAGTTGATATTGAATGACTTACTAGAAGAGGTTCTCATGGCAAAAAAAAAATATATATATATATACTTTTATAAATATATTATTAATTTACATTAATCTGTCATTAATTTGTATCAGTGGAGCCGAGAGAAGAGTCCATAGTGTACATTTTATTACTATTTTCTTAGTACTATTTTCTTATATTTTTCTTTTATACGAATTACTATCTCTTTATAACTAACTAGGGACTTAAACATTGGATATGTGAGCTAATATTATACTTGTATCATTCTTGCTGAGGAGGACTCCAAAGAGAATCGAAACGTTCGAAATAAAGAAGACATCAATCCAATATCTGATTATTGATTGTTCACTAAATAATTGCGCTCTTTATCATTGCTGACTCTCATTAGCCTACCATATTTATCTTTTTGTAATTGTTTATAAACATTAGTTATGTTCTTACTTATATTCGCGCGCGAAAATACGATTTTATTGAAGTATCTTAAAATTTCACTATACAATTACAGATCTGAAAATAATTTTATTCGACTATAAAAATAACTGTAACCAGTTGTGAAACTGATTGCTAAAATGTCAAAAATTGATCGTACTAGAGCTTACTACATAATTGTTTTCATAATATTCTAGAAAAACCAAATTATTTTCAAATCTATATCTGTGTCTGTATCTAAATTTTTAAATACAGATACAGACATCGCTTTTAAATAAATACCTCAGCGAAATCATTCTTTTCTTTTCCGTCCGACGATTACTCATCTGGATGTCATTGTCTGAAAGTCACGTTCACTATACGAACTGTTTAGCACCGATCGTTAAGCGATCATGAGGTAATTTGCGCGTCAAGTAATTCGCCTCTCGCAGAATTAATAAGACGATTAACGAGAAGAATTGGGTCAGTTTCGCCAAGTCGGATTGCGCGGTTATCTTCCGCTCCCCTCCCCCGTCATCCCAACACGGACTATTAAGTTTCGAAACAGGGTAGTCATTGAACTCCTCGTCCAAGATAGAACTCTCGCGTGCGTGCGTGCGTGCGTGCGTATGGTGTATTCTTGGATGACGCGCATTTTAGTTTCAGCCGATCCGACCGGTGTGAACTTCCACTCCATAGACATAGCTGCAACGCCGCAACGTAACGCGAAGGTACGAACTTGTGTGGAGATACCAATTATGCGAAACACGCTGCATGTCGTACCACATTGCTCTATAGTTGCTCTCGAAACGCGGTAGGTGTAGTAAGTCGTACCCTTTAAGGAATTAACCGATCACAGTGAAATGTGAGAAGAGCACTCAACAATTTCTTACGCTTACTACGCAATTCAGCCAATGAGTGGCTCATGTTAGAATGTATTGTATTATTATTATTATATAAATAAGGTAATGTGTTTTTTCCAATGTAAAATTGAAGTTATCGTAACGGAACGATAGCGAAATTGCACGCGTGTGTTGAGAGAAAAAGCGAAAGGCAGATAACAAGAGAGAGAGAGACATTTCAGCAACGGTCAGTTCATTCTCCGATAATCAATGTGTAATATAAAATTATCGAGTGTACTGAGCGAAGCAGCGAAAATGTCCTATATGTATAATCGTAGTATTCGAATTCGTCGTCACCATAATTTGTAATCGTGCAATTTCAATTTGAATCTAACAAAACGATGCTATATAATACTAACTTGTGTGCTCGTAAATCGCTGGTGTCCCAACAAATCTTTCCTCTTCTGTAAAAGAAATTTTCCGAGCCATATCTCCAGAATATCATATGCCATAGAATGCTCTACTTACAGCGCCCATTCTCAACGTAATTCTCAAGAATAATTCGTGAGTTGTCATAGAGGAGAATGGTATTCTGATTCGAAGAGCGAGCTTTGTTATTGAAATTTCTTAACATAACGTGTCGATGTTTCCTCTTGATCTCGGCGTGCGACGGATATTCGGAAATATACCAGACGTAAATATAATCGTTTATGTTTGGTAAAGACGAATCCGTATTTATAAAGTATACCACAGCTGTTGAAGCTGTGTGTCATATTAATATCTATTTACGAATAGATATTAATAACTAAGGTTGTCAAACCGGAGAATATGCTAATTATACTAATACACTGCACTCACGCGTGAAAGACGTTCAAGAAAGTAGCGAGTTACATCGACGAAGCTGGAAAAAATAAAAGCATATTCTTTTTGTTCTAAAAAAAAAAAAAAGAAAACAGTAACAGTAATTTTTACACGTATTAGCATTCAATAATAATCACGAAGTCAATTATATAACGTTCTCGAAAGGAATCTGTTTGTGCCCCATCTTCTCCCTTCGGTTTTAAAATACACAAACTGTCTTGACACTTGAAACGAATGACATTTTGTTTTTACATACGTGTATATATATATATATATATATATATTTCCATTCAACACCAGACTCTCTGGTGTCGAGCATGGCTTACGTGAACGTGCATCTAGAAGTACGAACGAAGTTAAAAAAAGAAAACGGAGGAAATTGTACAGCCCGATGTCGCCGTTGACTGTTTGTTCACCCATAAAATATTTCACGTCGCGCAAATCCGTACGCGTATGCATTTTCTTTTCATTTCCTCTCCGTTCCAGCCTTAAAGGAAACCGGTAGAAAGCCACGGCTCGTCTCTTTAAAAAGTGCATCCCGTGAACGCATCGAAGATTAGGAACGGACTTTCACGCGCGCCGATATTTTCTCTCCGCGATTCTTTAATACATAATCTACCGGTGCTAATCGATACTCTTTTCTCGTTGGAAGTCTTTAACTCGGCCGCCTATCGTTGCCGGATCGTTACATTCTTGTCCTCGTAGAGTGGAATCTTCAATAAAAATATTCGATTTCTAGTATAAGTATAGAGAAATATGTATATACGCGCGCGGGAAGAACAGACGGGGGAAATTTGGGTCGATGCTTAACAACAAGAATTACAGCTGTCTACTTTCGTCCACCAATTTCTGGCTCTTGATAGATCCGTTTGGAAACTGCCTCTCTTTGATGAAATTTATGCAAACGCTATTAACCTTTGCACGTATTTCCAACTTCCAGCGTATTTGGTAATTAGGACAAATGAAAATTCTGTTGAGCCATAAAGGTTGGTTGGAAAATTAACGGACGAGTACAATTGGATATTATTCGTTTGCATTTCATAGCTTTATACGTAGAACTATTTACCGATAGTTGTTTTATAAACGTAGTTTACGTAAACTTCATTCAATTTCTGATATTAAATGCTTGAAGTTGAACAGAGTTCCTCAGCTCGAAACTCGGATTCCGCTGAGTTTCTTCGTTAAATCTTTTCATTTTGTGTTCGAGCATCTTGTTACTTTATGGCAGTAAATGTGTGCATAAATTCTATCTCGTTGCTCGTTAGGTATTATTCATTCCTATTCATATTCCGTGGAGCATATTGGCCTAATTTTTGTCTTATTCGTTCAATGCAAAGATCAACTTTGATGACATCATAAAAAATCTATCGATTACATTCAGCATCGAGTGTGACTAATTAATTCTAAATTGTATTTATTTAATATATAAAGTTTATACGCGAGAGAGTATCAAAGATTACCGGCCACATTTACGCTAATGTGGTATATGAATATGAAATTATTACTAATTCCTTTTTTTTTAATTGTAAATGTGATTCTATCATTTATAATAATTCGTTAATTAGTCCTTAATTAATTAATTTATTTATTACTAATTAATTTCTAACTACCTTCCGTTTAATTAAACCTTTCCATTTTGAATACAATAGAAGTTAAGATAAGGAATAATCTTCACGTGAAAACTATGTATATAATGATGTTGAAACAAGATATTCACTGTAAGATATTCAGTTGTTATATCATATTTAAAGTAATAACATAGTCCACAATCGGAAATCTCATCGACAATGTCACTTCACGTGCACGTAAAATCACAGAAACGTAAGCTACACACATAAATAATATTATACAATTCGCAATAGCGATTGTTTAGATTATGTCTTTAAAAAATGCAAATTTTCTTCTTCCCGCTCGATATATATATCTGAAATTTATCTGAAATTCTAGAGCTTTTGAAAATTACTTTTGAAAATTACTAGCAAGATGCTCGAGTTCGTTATCCTCGTGCAATAGTGATATTCCCAGTTTCCATGTGAAAATCGCAAAGTCGGTTGCGTGAAATCAAAGTCGTTGCGCGATATCGCCACCCACAGTTACAGCGGACTTTTTATCAGCTCGCACGCTCGGTCGATTGCCGCTCGTCGAGGGTCCGTTTTCTCGATCGACGAGGAAGTAACACACGCCGTTGTTTGTATACAGGGTGTGTCGCGCGGTGTCCACCAATCCATCGACTTCTACGAAATCTACGAATCTCGCAGTGCTCCCGGATCGAGGATGCCAAAAGTGACAATCACTTCCGGTAAAATCCGATGCTCAGCGAGAAATATTCTTAATTCTAGTTCGTCGCACGTGAATCGAATTGTGACTCTCGCGGAGAATTTACACGCGTGTATTTTGCGAACATCGTCCTTTTGTAATTTAAAAATCTAACGTACAAATAACGATTAAAGGCAATACGCACTATAATTGTCTTTCGTATATTGAAAAATATAATATTTATACACAAGCTCGCTTATTGATATTTAGATGAAGACGTATTAAAGTTACTGGGCCTCAATATGGCAAAGTAGCAAAAAAAGTGTGGTAACGAAAGATCAAGTAGTTAGCAATAGAATACAATTCGAAGTCTTCTCTCCGTATAAAAAATGGAATTGCTTGAGAAACGAAATTTCATCAACTCATCCGCATAAAGATCCCGCGAAGGGATCTAATTCGCAAAGAGTCTTCTTTTGAAGTCACCGAGTTTCACGCTCTTTTCCTCTTACTCTTCCTCTTGGTCCGCGAATTTTTGTCGCTCGGAGATTCGGAGAAAACCTGGACAATTTCTGTGTCGACGACACGACGCGACACGAACGTCAAGTCGCAGATACCACTCTAAGACCCGGTAAGGTGACATTTGCAACGAAAAGGAAATATTTGCGCTGTCTCACTCACGTGTGCTGTTTGGACGAGAGAATCACCTAATTTCCGTTTGTACCGACGGTGTTCACCAAACACCCTGTATATGTATGCATATGCGGCACGAGGTCAACGGCACGTTGGAAAACAACCGCGCGCGCTCGCGCGCGGCAAAGCGGCGGCGTACGTGCGCGCAGTTATGCGCGTGTGCGCGCGCAGTTATGCGCGTGTGCGCGCGCAGTTATCCGCGTGTGCGCGCGCAGTTATCCGCGTGTATGCGCGCGAGCGAGTACGACGGTACGCGTATACACGGCTGACGTCTCCGAAACGGCCGGTCTCTCCGTCGGCCTGTGAATGGGAACAGTACCGTTTTCGAATTCCCTTTTGCTGTCAGCGCGGCCCTATGGCGAGAAAGCGCATTGAGCAAGCCGAAATCAATTTCTAGACGTACTACGCGTACGGAAGGTGTCTTATATACCGAGTCCAGCTTTCACTCATAAATATTGAAAACCGCTGAACCGCCGAGGAAACGAAATAGAAGCTGCGACAATCGGAGGGATCTAAAAAGAGAAGAAAAACGTTGCGTATATTTAACTGCCATTGGCGCAAGACGCTGGTCTGATTTTTCATTAATTAACCGTTTCCTCTGATTAAGACGGAGACGAGAAGGTAATTGGCAGAAATATTGAGGATTAGCGACTTTCATTCTTTTCACGGATAAAAACTTATTCCGACGACGCTTATACGTAATCAAAAAACTGTTTCAATTATGCATGTCTATTATGACTCCACAGTATATCTATTGTGGAGCCGCTATTGGAAGCATTTTCATTGAAATAAATATGAGCCAGTGATATGACAATAAGTATTCGCAGTAGGAGAGACTGCGTTACGTTTTTCTTTATTCTGCGTATAGATTTCCAGCAGTCGAACGATCGATTCAACCGCTTTCGAACCGCTAGAGATTTGCCGGGTCAATATTTATCTTTCTGTTCGGATGTGTATCTCGACTGTTACACTTCGCATCGATGATGCGCTCGATTACAATTGTATCCGCGGCGACGATTGCCGTTTCAATAAAATCGCTTTCCCGAAGCGTGACACGTAAAGCGCTTCGGACACTCAAGTACATTTAATTAAGGTCGAGCGAGCCCGCCGCGCGGTCGACGCGACGTATGTACGAAGAGAAGGAAAAAACAGAACGAGCCACCGAAAATGATCGAGCGCCGCGCCGTTGCGGCGCCGTAAATTACGGTTAGGGGTTAAATACCGTTACCGGAGGATCTTTTAGTACTTCACGTGAGCGCGATTCACAGCGGCCGAACGGGAGAGGAGGCGGCTGCTCGTCACTCGGCAATCCCGCTTCCAGAAGGACCGCAGAAGGAACGAAGAGGACCGCGACAGGCGGTGACGAACGCGGTTGAATCGACTCGAAAAGGGAGCTCAGGGAAGGACAGACAGAGAGAGAGAGAGAGAGAGAGAGAGAGAGAGAGAGAGAGAGAGAGAGAGAGAGGAGGGGGGGAGGGGGGAGAATTTTTTCACCGCATGGTGAAACCGTTCCCCGTCCGAGGCCCGAAGAGACCGATCGACTTTCCGTGCGACGACCCACGTGACGGTTCTTGGTGAACACGCACGACGTCGACGCCGAGACGCCGGCGATCCGTCAAGCTGATTCAACGATGTTCGCCGCACACAGTGTTAGTTAATTGAATCTTCGAGGAGTGATCGCGCTGCTCGCGATTGTCACGCAACTCCACAGAATGTAACAAAAGCATAAGATGCGTACCTAAGCGAGGGTTTTGTAACCTGTGTTTAAGGAGAAATTAGTAGGCACGGGATGACGTATTGGAAACGAACGATAATCGCGTAAACCTCGTACATTTTTCTTTATCCTGTATTTATTCTTGGGTTTTTATTGAAATTATAGAGAGAACGTTTTGTTTTGTCGAAGGGAAGAGAGCAGGAGCTGCACGAAGAAAATATCGTCTTAGGGCATTTTTCAAACAACACTTAAACTTCATTAAGAAACATTTGATTCTTTTTATATTGCACGCTTGGGATTTGTAAAACTTCAAATGTATCATCTATAACTGATAATTCTGCGATATATTCTGTGTAATTTAAATTGTCCTCTTTCGAGTTCGTAATATGAGAAGTTATTCGGTGCACCATTAAAAAAAAATCCATTAATGTAAATATGTAACATTTAAATACAAATATACATATTACGGAAAAACTCATCGTCGCTATCAATATCGCAATAGAAAATAATGGTCACAAAATTGAAATTGTTTTCTCTCGATGTATATTATACTTGGATCTATCTGTTATATTTTTATTGCTTTATTAATTTGTAATATAAAAAGTTCTTTTATATATATATATATATATATATATATATGTGTATGTATGTATGTATATATAATAGAACAGTAAAAATTCACGCATATTAAATTTTTAGAAATAAAGAAAAGCGATTTATTTTTAAGTGGCATTTTTATGTTTAATAATAAAAAATATTCGTATAATTTTTGTTTTCCATTGTTGTAACTGTATTTTCTGATATTCCATTTTATTTTATATAAACAAATAATAATTAAAAACGTGAAATTTTTTTATCTCTTCGTATATAAAATTTAGCAGTTTTAAAATCTCATCCAAATTAAAAAATAAACATCGTTATTTATTTTTGAGCGAATATGTTATCTAGGTAAAGTTTCTTCAAGCACACGTAATATACTGAATATTGAATCTTTTTATATACGTTTCGGATAATTTGGTGACGCTTGAATATTTCGAAAGGCAAATAACACTAATTATTATCTTGCGTACGGACGCGAAAATACGTACAACAGTTTGCATTGAGTATTGCGAGGAGACGATTAATTGCCGAACGATAGCTCGTGATTTTGCATACGCAACGCGCACGCACACATCGCATACGTGAACGCATAAATACATACGCATGCAACACCGGCATATCTATGCACAAGTTAGAGCGATCATATTAAGTATATATACGACTGTGTCACAGGTCATCGGCCCTTGGATATTCTTGGCAACGCGCACTATCTCTCTCTCCTCCCTCCGCATCATCCTCATTCTCCTCCTTTTTTTTCTTCTCGCTCCCTCCTTGCGACGACGGCGACGACTCCTCCGGCTCTTTTGCTCCCTTCTCTCTGCCCCAGACTTCTCTTTTGTCTTCCCTCTCGTTGCGAGTACTCTGACAATTCTTTATCTCCATCTTTGTCTGCTTCTCACTTACTTACTCTTCTCATCCCCCCTTCTCTCTCTCTCTCTCTCTCTCTCTCTCACTTTTTTCTTCCTCACGAGTACACACTCTTCGATCTTCAATTAGTTTCTAGCAGATGCACTTCTAACGGCCTCGTCAACCGGAAATTATATGACCTCCCGGAACTCCAATAGACAGTTTCTTCCGGATCGATCGCGCGTTCGTCGTCGGTTTGATAAATTTTAGATAATTGCCGAAGTGTACGACGGGTATCTTTGCGAGCAGTGTAATATTCGGGCGAGCCTTGAAAATTTCTAAAGAATACTGGGAAAGAAAATATTTTTCTCTATCAACAACGAAATGGTATAATATATACGTTGTAGTTTTTAATTTCGCCATTTCGAAATTAATTGATAAAAAGGTCGTACAACATTTTCTTCATAGCGTTTTTAAATTATTTTACGAGACTTACTTTACGGGAGAGATATTGGAAACTGCTGGAGGAGTGCAATGACTTGCTCCCAGTGATTGTGGTAATAAAGATTAAATTTATTTGATAGAGCGATTTACTTGTTCGCGGTACGATGTTTTACAGATAAAACAATTTTCCTCTCGTTCTTCCCCCGTGAATGCCATTTCTCACAAACTTTCTCTTCTATACTTTTCTATATTTTATCCGAAATGATAACTCGATAATGCAGTACCACAGTGTTTATTGGCGTTACTATCAAAATGATGTTATTACTAGCTGTGATATATTTTTCATTTGCTTCAGTAATGTTGTTGGATAACAGAAATTGATATTTGTGTGTGTGTGTGTGTGTGTGTGTGTGTGTGTGTGTGTGTGTGTGTGTGTGTGTGTGTGAGAGAGAGAGAGAGAGAGAGAGAGAGAGGGAAGTGCAAAAGCCGTTAATTGGGAATATATTTTTAACGCCGATTTCTAACGTGTATAAAAATGCAGAAAATCTGATCTCTGCAACGACTACCTGCATCAAAGTGGTATCCGCTGATCTACCAGGAAATTGATTTTTTTTCGCATAAATATGTGGGTTTGAGGAGCGTAGGCGCATTGTAGGCAGCGCTTACGGTGTTCCGTGGTGCGTCATCGTCGTTTCTCGCGAGGAATATTTAATCCGCTTACCAAACGAAATGAATTCAAGCTACCGCGACGGTTTGACATTTCGATTCGTAGCGTTGCAATCGCATGCAGATACCGCCAGTTATATCCTTTTTTTTTCCTTGCAGATAGTAAATGGTCGACAGGTTTTTATCGAATTAGAATGCGAATTAGATGGATATTGGAGTGCTCGGTCAACTTTTCTATTCATATTTTCTTTGTAGGCATGTTTATATTTTCGCAATAGTGATGTCACGTCTCATCAAATTAAGAGATTAAAGATTATTTAATTTTAGTATTGAATTATTGTTTTATGCACATGTTTTATTTATAATTAAAAAGTTTGGGAAATTGATTGTTACTTTATAACAAATGGATAAAATAAAATAAATTAAACAAGTTTTACATAACCATCCAGTACCGGCTTACGTTGGCTTGCATTTTTTCCTTATTTGGATATGCAATGAATATAATTTAATTGCTCTTTACTAAATAATTTAAAATAATTTAATATAATTTACAAACAGAGAGGATAACAATTAGGAAGTATGAAACTAGATGGATGTTCTTTGTAATGAACGGATAAATTAAACATTCTGCAAAAAAAATTTGTCGTTTTCTTTAACATTTATTATAAAAAGAATACATATATATTTATATAAACTTGTAAAAATAAATATTATAAAAAATTCAAAAATTCAGCTGATTGCATAGTCACTGCTCAGAAAATCTCGGTCATTTCTATATAAAAAAGCTTTTCAGATGTACAGTTATTAGAAAAAAAATACTTGATAATTTTTAAAAGTGTCCTCGATTATTATGTTCAGATGATTATTTCAAAATCATACTGTCTACTATTCGGAACAATTTTACTGAAATATCTAGAAATTTAGATAAATACAGATCTGAACATAATTTTTTTTTGTTAGATCATCAAAATTTTTATGTAGAAAATTCAAGCATAATGAGTAATGTCATAAAAAATTTTGATATTCTAACAGCCAGATTTTGGGCAGCCTAGATAATTATTTTAATAGTCCAATAATATTTTCAGTTCTGCATCTAGCTGAACTTTTAAATACTTCAGTAAAATCATATTAAACCATGCAACGAGCGAATTGTCAATTTTTTTAATAATATTTATTTTTACAAGTCCACATGTATTTCTTTTGTAGTACGTGTAATAAAAATGACGGATTTCTTCTGCAAAGCTTGATTATGTAAAATTCGTGCGTATTATTAACAATAAATGATAGTTCATTATACACACCATTAATGTATCAAAAATCCGAGTTACATATGTAAAGATAATAATGATCACTTAAAGATATTGATTATGTATTACATAATATTTCACATTTTGATGTAAAAAATAAAAACATAACGTATCTACCCGAATAGAATAGAATATATCTACGATCGAAAAAAACATACTTCGATGCTTGTGTCATTTTGTGTATACACACACATATATATATATATATATATATATATATAT
>NW_017304450.1:1293603-1304100 GCF_001594115.1 Trachymyrmex septentrionalis | reverse complement strand
AATTTGAATTTCATTCATTATTGACGAAGATATTGTATATATAATTTTGAGCTAAAAAATACGCGATGACTTTTTACTACACCTAATATATATATATATATATATATATATATGTTCTAATAAAATCTCGCGCACATAAGAATTTCCGTGCGTCCGGAAAATGTTGGTGAACGGTGCGTGCGAGATTCTTTTTCGCCCGGGGCACCGTCGACTTTAGAGCCGTCTCTGCACGCGGTGGCAGCGGAGCCGTGTAAGAACGACAAGGTACGGTCGGGCGTGTGCAACCGTGGAACAGTGACCCCCTGGACCACAGATACAGTTATTGCGTTTACTCTCCTTCATGCTCGGCACGTAGCCGTGCCGCGGGCACGAACCGCGATACGCACCGGCGTCGCGCCTCGGTGCGCGTTGCACCGTTGTCCACTGTTGCGCGTCATTGCAGCAACATTCGCGCGTCAGCGATCGTTCGCACGAGAAAAATTCATTTTATCTCAGCATCGTCCTCCAGTCTGAATAATGACATTCACATTTCGGCGCTTTCGGCCTTCGAGACCTGAAGGAGAGTACAAGAGCCCTCGTACAAGAGCCTTCAATTTTTCTTGCAAATTATCACTTCGGCACTCTAAATTTGAAATCTTGAGATCGACCTCTAACAGAATCCTGATTTTAAAATTAAACGCACACTCTGCGCCTCGAGCAATGAATTAACTAATTTAATTAAGAGTATGACCTGTGGTTAGAGTAAATAAGTTGGATATCTTCTATTTCTCTCTAATAGATAACTCTCTTTAATAATCGTTTATATGTAAAAGTCAAAGAATTCAATGGATTATATAATTTTAGCGTGTGAATATAAATCACTTCTTTAAACTCATTGTTCTTGAGCTAATGTAACCGATTAATTCTTTTCTTCTTCGCAAAGATTCATTGCTGCAATCGAAAAAAAAAAAAAAAAAAAAAAGGAATTTTTCCAATGTAAAATTTTGTGCGAAACTGTTCTTCATAATTTACATAGTTATCCTGATCGTACAGGATTCCTTCACTGTCAACGAACTGTCTTACAGAAAATCTCGTGGACAACGAGGAGCATTGCAGAAAACCCGTTTCGTTTCGCGCGATTAAACGAGTCTGCTTCGGTACTCACAGCGTATTTACAACTAGGTACATACAGCTCGTTTGATCTGAACGTTCAGTCAAACTTGATTAACGCGTCGAAAACGAGAAGAATTATTCACTTCGTTCAAATAAAATTCAGTTACAGCCATAAAACACCGAATCGAAAACGTTATAAAGCTTAACGATGAAAAACGAGATGAAAGATCAAAACAAACATACGTGATGTGTCGACTAAATTTTATCAGATAAGATTCACTCTTTTTACCTGAAAACATGGTCGCTTAAAACACTCGAAATAAACTGCTGATTGCTTTTCTTTGAACTTTGGCAAACTCCAGTATAGACACGACACGCCACGCCACAGCTAGAAATTGAATATTTTTATGTGTAACTATGAAAATGAATTTACGAGCGACTCAGTCCAAAACATTCCGGTCTACGACACGTTTCTCGATTTGGAAACAGCAACTTGCGTTCGATTTTTCTTGACAAAAAAAAAGGTTACTAAAATCAAACTAAAATTAAATGAAGCTGTATTCTACAGTGCAAGAAACTTAACGTTCGCAATCTGTTTTGTCTCAATTTCACTCTTTCCCTGAAATAATGAATCCCCCTTCCTAAAATGTCTTGTTAAATAGATTATTTTGTAATAGAGATTATAAAATGACCCCGAATTTTTCCACATTTCAAAAGCCTAGAAAAAAACTTGGACGAAGAGAGCAAAATATAATTGCAAATGGAGGGGATTAAATTAGATTTATATTTAAAAAATATTCCCAGTAAATTATAGATATTTTCCACAGCGAATATATTTCTGCAAAACTTTTCGTAAAATACGATGTAGTATAAATACATTAAATACCGTATAAACGAAGGATCCGCGTTATATAAGAATGCAAGTGTTCGGAACTTAAGAAAGTTTGAGAAAACAATCTGCACAATATCTTCGATATTTATGGGATGTCGCGGCGTCCAGTCTCGCGGCGAGGTAAAAGTTTTCGTTGCAAGAGTTTTTCCGCGTGCGCATTCCACGCGTGCGCGCGTGTCAGCGGCAGTTTCCGCGAGAAAATATCGAAGAGGGGTAAAATGAGATATAAAAATTGCAAAGTGCAGTGTGGTGGAGCGTATACACGCGGGGATCTGCATACAATCGTACGTTATCTGATCGCGAGAGCTGCGCCGAGCTATGGCCACCGTGGACACCCATACTTTCTACTACGGCGGTTATTGCAGACTATGGGCGATAGCGAGGTGATAAAACCTTCGTGAGAAGAGCTGGACACATACCGTGCCGTCCCACTTTCCGGCCGAGATAGCCGCAGAGATAGCTCGTCGTGCGCGGTCTTCAAACGCTTTTCATATAAAAGAAGGAGGCGGCTCTCTCCCAGCTTGAAGCTTGCGTCATTCTCTATTCATGCGCGCCCGTCGTAAGAATAGGTATATATATGTATTCACCCTCCTCAAAAATGTTGCCAACGTCGCCGATCCCATCCCAAATCTTTGAGACATCCCTCGAGACGCAGCCGGCGTAATACTCCTACGCAGGAACAAGACATTCCTCTTTGCGCCGGATTATCCTTCGAGAATAGCTCTTGGTTGGAACGATCATCGATCGATTGTCCCAACTGTTGTGTGCCAAACGATCTTATCTATTCTCCGTTTGCGAACGGCATGGCAGTCTTACCAGTCTACCAGTTAGATTAGTCTGGAAACTTTTGCACTCGTCAATCGGCTCGTTTATAGGTCCTAGTGACCTTATCAGGTAAGTAACCCAAGTGCCCTTCGACGAGCTCGACCACTTGCCCCGCGAGGTTCAACGAACCCTGCGAACGAGTCACTGCCGTGTCGCCGGGGTTAATTAATTGAGGTTACGACTTTCTCCGATCTGATTTACACCACATTGTGTTGTTCGCCATCGAGTTGATGAACTTTTTTTTCCGTGCTGGTTTCTTCGAGTCTGGACTCGATACGACGAAATGATTTAAAATCAAATCAAATCTCAACGTTTAATTTCGATGTAAAATTCATGGCAAAGCGTGGCTATCTTGAGAATAAATTCGTTTATAACCGAAGGAAGATATCCAAAAGAATACTTGCTGTATTATGTATGAGGTGAAAAAAAGTGATGAGATATTTTGTAGCAGAGCTGACGGAGAGTGGAAATCGAAGATGTATTATAGAAACTTGATCAAAATTTTAAGCTTGTTTAAAGCTATATACAATATTTTCATGTTGATATTAAATTCTCACCTCAGGTATCAATACTAAGGTATCAAATAAAATATTACTAGGATTTATGTTACCGTTAATATTTTATTCTGTTGTTATTATAACTGATACTCTTATCCTGTAAGCGAAAATATAATAATTGGGATAAATATAGATTTAGATTATTTATGTTAAAGATTAATGACGTTTTAACATTATTAAAGTTTCAACAGCGAGGTTTTTAATGAAAATATTCGAAATTTTGCAACACCGAGATCCTCCGAGTTCATCGTTACTCAAATCTCGGAAATAATTAACCTCACGATAAGTACATAAATTATTTCCATCGATTACGTATTCATTACGTATTCATTATTTTGCGAGAATAATTTTATTCACATGAAGTGATCACGAGAGATGCGGGAATCCAGTTATTAATTACGCATGTCTTCGCATTGGTTCAATGAACTCAGGCAGGGTTAATTTGGTGAATTCGACTTTCTTTGGCGAGACTTAACCCGAGAGACCTCGACTTGACATTGAAACAATGAACTACGAAAATGACGAAAAGAATATAACATAGAGATAAGGCACACCGACGGGGAAATAGTTTCAGAATGCTTGTTATTTTTTATAAGTTTCGGATAAATAAAACTTAAAATCACACTAACGTTTGAGTTATAGGAAATATGAAAATCACAAACAAAGGTTTAACAGCATTATAAAAATCCTTTATAATTATTTAATTCTTTTGAGAGAATGAAGATTACAAATACGTGTGTGAGATATGCTTATTCGGCGTAAGCCTACAGTGAAAAAATAATTGTTGCATCAACAGCAAAAATTTAATTGAAAGTAAACTTGTTGATTTAATGAAACAAATAAAATTTTATCAAAACAAGAGCACACCGTTTGTTCGATTAATAATGTCTGAATTGAATTAAACGGAATTATTTTCAACTAAAGAGTAATGCTCTTCTTCTTGTTGAAATAATGCTATTAATATAGCATTCTTTTTTTCAATATACATACGATAACCGCAACACGCTTACAGTGTGATAATAAAATTTTATTCAAAATATTCTCGTATATGTTTTTTTATTATTTCGGTATATATTCGGTTCGAATGAGTATGATCTAAGCGGGGAAACGCTTTTGCTAAGCTCTCTATCTAATGCACATTCGGAATTAATCATCAATCCAGGAGACACGACACAGTCGCGTCAAGTCTGCTCTCGTAATAAATGCCGGCGGGTGTGCGTCACGTTTCGCGCGTGCGAAAGCGGAAAAGGCATACGATAGCGCGAAAAAAGCCGGCGCGCCATGGCCAGGTCGATGAACCCGCATAGGATTAATTTGGCGTGCGTTCGTAACTTCCTTCAACGAGACTTAACCCCGCGCGACCCCGACTTGACACCCGGGTGGAGGGCGAGAGCAGATATAAAAATGTCTGAAAATGAATGCGACCCGCGCTCGTCGCGGCGGTTAAAAGGACGTCGCCGCGGCGCGAAATCTAGAATTAGCCAGGGCGGCCCTGGTGCGGCGAGGTGGTGAAATTAATTCGCGCAATCATTCACGCGCGATTGAACGGTCACGCTTCGCGGCAACCCCCCTTTAGATTCAGATGCAAGTAACATGTGACCGTTGACGACGACGTGCTGCATGTGTATTACGAAATCATCGTACATCCCCGATTTTTCCGCGTTTCTATTACACGCAACGTAGATTAACTCTGATCTTAGTGTTCAACTTCTTTTCATTTCACTCTGCCTTTTCCATTTAATTCTTTAAACTAGAAAAAGACGAAGAGTTGATTGAATCGAGATTAAAATTAAACTACATTGGTAGAAATCAAGGTAGAAATGGACATTACATCGGCTGAATTCGAGATTATCGGTTTGATATTCTTGTGCGAACTCGGGGAATAATTATATTTTCTCTGTTACGGTGTCGCGAACGTGTCGCATTTATATCTATTGTATGAATTGTTTGTTATTATGACGATAACTCGACGATGACCCCGATAGAAATGCGATAAATATTATTCAAACCGACGAAATTGTTTCTCTTTCCCTCGTAACATCCTCTTTTTTGCTACTTGCTCTTTCTTTCATCGCTTCCTTCTGTCTTTTTATAACAGAATGTTAAACGTCGTCATACTGTCACAAGCTGAAATGCCTGAAAAATGTGAAGAGGCGACGGAGCTCATTAGATGCCATTATTATTACAAAATTTTTCTATATGAAGGATAGAAGTAAGATATATTAACATTTAACTAAAAATGTATATTAACATTAAATATTTTTGAGAAAAATTACGGCGTTTACAAGAACATCTAAATTACTATGTTTATATATAAAATAGAAGCATGAAGGGTGTTCGAATAAAAGTACCGATTTTTTTATTAATAAAAAATTAATCTTTAGTTGGAGATGGAATTTAAAATGATAAGAGCGGCAATAATTTCGAAACTGTATTTAAATATATTCTAATATATTAAATATAATAAATATATTTATCATTTACATTATTTTTTTACTATACTGAAAGATTTGATACACTTGAATACACGATGAAGAATGACTGTCCCTCTAAAGTAAAGCTCTTAAGACAAAATTATTTTGGTAAATTCTTTATTAATCCGAAAAATGTAAAACTCTTCGTATTTTACATCTTGTGAGTGATCAATGAAATCTTTCTTCAATACAGCTGTGTCATACACGGAGATATGACCGAAATTAGCTTCCTGAAAAGATATGCTGAATTTTGAATGAACAATGAACGTCTCTTTTCCTCTGTCTCTCGTTCTTTCTCATCTCACCCCCTCCCCTTCCCTCCTCCCTGCTCTTTTCTCCCTCTGGATACCGACATGCAATGAGCGGGCAGGTTCAACGAACCCAGGATGACGTGACATCGCCACGCTGAGAATTTATTATCTGAAGCCCGTTGTTCAACGACCCTCGCTTTTTTCGCGTGCACCGCGGATTCGAGCGCGTTCTTGGCTTAGTTTCTTCCCGATTTCCCCGACGGACCGCGCCGTCACGGATGACGTATCCCCGCTACTGCGATGAGATTTTTCACGGCGGGCATTTCTCGTGCGTGACGCTTGTATCGTCGGCCGAGTAAAGCTCTAGCGCAAAGTAGCGCAAAGGTCCTCCATTTTTCACCTAATAACCATAGCTACGGTCCACTTGACGCTATACAAATGCTCCGAAGTATTTCTTGATTGTTCAAAAACTCTTTCTTCCGATTCGTCAATCACTTCGAAGCATTTATAGCACCAAGTGTAAACTCCACCCCCCATGTCGTGTACTAATAATACCAAGCGCTTATTGGATTACAGCCACTAGATTGAAAATGGCGGTCGAAATAGCCAATAGAGAAGTTGCCAATTTAGATAAACGGATTACGCTTTAGTAGATATTTAGGTATGCGTTCCGAATTACGAATGAAGCGCATGGTGTATCATTGCATCCTTCTCTATTATTTGATGAACAACAATGACAAATGATGCATCATGCGCTTCGTGCGCAATTCCTGCGCAGAACGCACCCCAGAGCTGTGATCTGATGCTTTGCACGTGTCTTTAAGGTACGTTTTCACGCTGACGCTCGATGCATTTTTAGCGTCAAAATAGGTCACGTGATTGAAATTGACGCCTGATATTCGTCAATTTTTATCACGTGATCTGTTTTGATGCTAAAAATGAACGCCGAGCGTCAGCATGAAAAGGCACCTTTATCGTCTTGAATTTGTTACCACTATCTTCGGAATATTGGGAATATGAACGATAAAAAATCGCGGATACGGTATAATAATATTTTAGTTACAAGGAACAGGATGCAGGATTCAATTGCAGAATGCAATTTCCGGACGCGAAAGCGTTCGATGTTTCGTATATGTAGGTAATACGAAATATTGAAGTGCGTTTCAATATACAATTTTTATGGCGCTTTGTGGAGTATTTTCCCGTTTATGAATTCTCAATAAACTGCACACAGGCATATATTCTTCAATATGTATATATACATTCATATGTATGTGTATGTACACACACATACATACGAAAAATTTTCACTTTTCACGTTTCCGCCGCAAGGAAAAAGTTCCATGATCGCTACCCAGTAATTTTGAAAGTTTTTTGTCCCCTAAAATATGTTTTAAAATTCGCCAAAAGCCTCAACAGCTAGAAACAAATTCTCTAAATTTTCCCCAACAGCGTTGCATGAAATCTAAAAAAAAAAAAAAAACCATGATAAATGCATATTCCTAATGGAAAAAATTTCACAAAATTAACAAAAGTAGTATTCCAATTTTAACATTTTTTTTTCTAGATTTTTGTAGAATTTTCGTAAAACTTTACAAAAATCTACAAAAAATCATAGCGTCGAAAATGAATATGGTGTGTCTGTGCTAATAAGAACTGCCAGGATTGGTACTTATTAGGTATATAGATATTTATCTTTATCTTTTCTAAAAATTCCCCTAAACTTTTCGTCCTTCCGGTAGAGAAGATCTTCCAAATTTAGGGGAAAATTCCGAAATTTGGCAACACTGGTATTATTAAAATAAAATTCGAAGTCTTTCTATACATCACAGTAACCGTTCTTTCCTTGTACAATACGCACCGGCACGTTGTTGCACGCGGAAATGTTTAAACATAGAAGAAGAGGAAGCAGCACCTTCAAGATGGAAGGAAATTATAATAAAACGCGGATAAATTCATGCACAGATCAGTAAGTACATATTCAAAGTCTCATTCGGAAAAGAATCCTTTATTCAATACTATTATTTCTCGATCTATAAAAAAAATTGATAAAAAAATTTATAAAAAAAAGATCGATATATATACAGAGTCAATCGTATTTATTCTTCTGTAAAATAAAAAATTCTAAAATCTAAAATGAAGTATTTTCTTGATTTATCTCATTAATTTTTTTAATAGAAAAATTTAAATTAGACACAATATTCTTCATTTAATATTAAACATCAATCTAAAGGAAATCTTTTATTCTATTCTTTAGACAAAAAAGAATGTAATTTTACATTTGTCCAGCACGTGTTTCTTAATGCAACACGTGACGACAGCTTCGTTGCCTAGCACGTATTATAGACTGCTAACACTGGATAGACTTATTCTGTAAATGTAAAAATACATAAACCTAAATTTATATGTGGTATACTTATCTCAGGATAAAATGTTGATCTTATTTTATTTAAAGGAGTAGAATAAAAATGATTAATTTAATCTTTAATATAGTTATAATTTTATACTGTATAGAATTGACCTAAAATTAAGTACGTCAAGAATTTTTTTTCTCGATATTAGAAATCCGATTTGAGAGTGTAATTATAATTCTAAAATATATAAAACAGATGTAAAGTAATGAAACAATCAACAATGAAAGAAAATTTAGATACCAATTTTTATTAGAGCATTGTATATACAATAATAATCTGAAAATTTTTAATATGCCTTTCTGATTACTATTTGTTTTTGAGTTACTATATAATTTAAAAAGAAAATAGACTTTTTATGCGTTTTAGCACAAACGAAAAGAGAAACATACATTTATATGCCAATATTTAATAATGCCAACGTTATAATCGGAACGTTTATAATAGGATAACAGTTGTCTTATTATGTAACAATTATTCTGATGAAAAACGATATTATTCAAATTGGAAATATTTACGAAAAGATTCATAATATCCTAGCCCTGAATTAGATCTTATTTGTGAAATATTTCTATTTTTATATTCATAGTCTGTTTATAATCGTGTTCCAATTTCAATTGCCAATTCTAATAAGAGTAATATAGGTTCTTATAATTGTATAAGAGGAGTTTTTTGAGAAAGCGATGAACACGGTGTAATATTGAAATATCAAAGATTCCAAACGTAAACAATAGTTAATAAATTGTGAAGAATACGAGAAAATTTTCAAATAAATTGAGGTACGTTCTTGAAAGATATGAAAGAGGTCAGTCGGCAGGTGAAAAGAGAAAGATTTTCCAACAACATTGCACGAGTCTCTCTGGCATTGCGAAACGCCATTTCTCAGCGTAACGCACGCCAGGCTTAATTGCCGTCGTGAAATAACTCCTATGAGACGTCATTGTTATTATAAAGCTTGCCTCTCGCGTTCGCGCCGAGTGCGAACGCCTGACTAGAATCTACATCACCTTGCTTTAACGACTCCCTCCACAGATTCCACGACGTGGACCACCGAAATTCGCCTATCCGATGGTTCGCGCTAAAGTGAATTTTTATGGGATACTCGTGAATGTCTCTCGCGAACCATTAAATTCGAATTAATCTCGCTAGCGCCGTATCCCTCCGATAAAAGCGTCTGGACGTAATCGACGCCTTTTTCCTTTATATCAACGTCACGCGTTGATACGGCAATCTAGATCTGGAGAACGCAATTAGCACGTTTAACGCTGACGATAATTACGCTCGCAGAATCTACGCTAATGGTTTATCGTAGCTACGTGAAAAGGTTTCAAATAAAATCGGCGTGCCACATGTGCCACATGTGCCACATGTAACTTGAAATTTTACAACAGTCACTTTGAAAATTTTATTTTAAAGATTTTTATTTTAATTCTTATCTTTGAATTGTACTATTAATTATAGTTTTGCATTGAAATGACATCTTTTTATATTTTAAAGATTTTTATTTTAATTCTTATCTTCGAATTGTATTATTAATTATAGTTTTGCGTTAAAATGATATCTTTTTTATTTTCAATAATAAGTATCTTATTTTCGAAAAGAAATCTTCTTTCTAAATATTAGATATTTTCTTACGCGAATATGAGAATTTTTCTGTTGAAAAAGGTAAGGACGGAAATATCAAGAGATCTTTTCTGAAAGTGCGATATTTCAATGTTTACAGAGTGGAAAGCTCAGCGCTGCAGTTGGTGTGCCCGCTGGATTCTCGTCCGGTGCAGCTAATCTTCCGGGGATTGCAGGTGGTCAAGGAGAAACGGGTGCTCCTGCGAGATGTGTCGGGAGTAGTCAAGCCAGGCGAATTATTGGCCGTTATGGGCCCTTCAGGTATCACATTATTTTATAGATTAGTTAGTTAATCTTTCTCACACACTTCAACTCTCGTGAATTCGGCGTGTTATCAACTTCGATAACGATGATTAGATTCAAAGAATTATT
>NW_017304450.1:1292241-1293503 GCF_001594115.1 Trachymyrmex septentrionalis | reverse complement strand
TATATATATATATATATATATATATAATATTTATATTCGAGTAGACATAAAAAGAACAATTTTACTGAAGTATATTATCTGTAAAAATGTAGATAAATACAGATCTGAAAATGGACCATAATTAATATTTAATGGAAAATAATTACGATAGGAAACTCAAGTCTTTTGACGAACAAAAAGATTGGACATTTTAGCAAACAATTTGAACATCCTAATGCCAACATAGTAATAATTAATCCAACAAATTATTTTCATCTCTCTCTCTCTCTCTCTCTCTCTCTCTCTCTTTCTCTGTATCTATAATAGTTAAATTTGTAGATCAGTAAAATTATTCTTTTCGTAAATAATGTATGCAAAACAATTGACAACAAATGACAACGGTGAGAACGTTCGTTAAATTCTGATGAGTAAAAAACGTTTTCCTAAAATAGCCACGTGAAGTTACGCCGCACACATCGCGCATCGGTTGAAAACGTTAATGACAAAAAACATACAGCTTCGTGTTTATTCTGTACCATTACATTTCTGTAATGATCCTACTTTTCCGTCTCTCCCGTCCCATCCCTCCAATGATCCAACGTAATTGCGCGGCTTTTCGAATACTCTTTCACGTTTCACATTATTTCTTGCGTATCTTAATCGCACGGTGTTGCACGGACGTCGCACGGAATTAAGTCTGCGTTTCTATCTTTAACCGCTTTTATGCGCGCGGCGGCGAAATATACACCAGCCCGGCAATTTCGTTCGGCTGGAATATTTATCGCTGCACGAGAAAGTCCGTTCCGACGCACCGCGCGCCACACACAAAATCCAGCAGAATCATCAAGCTTAATTATTTCGACGTTAAATTCTGCCGTTCCTAATACAGAAGGGCAAAATTGAATTTTTATGGCACGATTAAAGATGGACTCGCGATACTCACGAGTCTCAGTGGTATTTTTAACCAGAAAATATGTTTTGAATGCAAACGCGCGCGTTTATAATATTATAGCAATTACATTAACTCTTCTCATTTAAGATCGTCCAACGAATAATATACCGCTTGCTTTTAACAATTGTGTAATTTATCTCACTTCGAGCATCCTAAATATACAATATTTTTATATTAAAATCTATCGTTTCCCACATCGAAGCAGCGAGTTTGAATATTTGAAGATCGCGTCTGCGAATTTATTGATTTTACAAATAGAAGAAATGAGAATTTAACATTTTAACTTGAAGAGATTCGAAGAACTAAAAAACTTCTAAGATGAAAACTTCTA
>NW_017304450.1:1290285-1292141 GCF_001594115.1 Trachymyrmex septentrionalis | reverse complement strand
GAGATTCGAAGAACTAAAAAACTTCTAAGATTTTAATGATACATTATATAATAGCTAAGAGTTTTTGACTCGATGAGTTTTGCTCGATTTAAGACCAAATCACCCGTTCTTGTTAGTGACGATAGATAAGTACAAAATCGTAGATTTTCAAATGGCAAAAGGATTATTAGACGCGAATTATTGTCCATCGATAATTTATACGGCTTTACGTAAGGATTTCCACGCGCGTAAGAGACACGAGCTAACGCACGACGTGTGAAAGATATATTCACTGAAATATATAACGAGTTTACATGACAACATACGGAGGCGTTAAATTTTTGTCTGGCATATTTGTTACGCAGGCTGTGGTAAAACAACACTACTGAACTGTTTGTCCGGCCGCGTTGGCGTGGACGGCGGTGAGATCTGGCTGAATCGCGAGAGGCTGACCAAACGGTGGCGCAGGAGAATCTGCTATGTACAACAGCAGGATATTTTTTTCCCCGATCTCACCTTACGGCAGACACTTGAGGTAAGTTACAGACAGATTATTACATAGTAGCAAGGGACTACAATCTAATATCGGTATTCATAGTCGATTTCAAGACCGTCTTAAGTAATGTCTCAAGTTGTTAATACGACCCTTTGATTGGTTCATGACACATCTTAAGACTGTACGGTCTTAAATTAGTCTGATTGTAAACTTGCGGTACACAGTCATTTTGACGTTTCGTCTCTTTTAGATCTATATATTTTATTGAATGATTGATAATTATGTAGAGAGTCAAAGATAAGTTTCGGAGTATATATTTTGTACTGATTTCGAATAAATTGAAAAGTCAAATTTTTGTAAAAGAAACTCGCGAGAGTGAGATTTTGTGTCACTTTTTCAAATTCAAATGATATATTATGCTATGTATATTATACTCGTACATCATGTTCACGAAATATTTTGACATGACATTTATTTGGTATTATTTTTAAAGGATTTTTTTGACAAGTGATGTATGATAGCAATGAATACTGAATGTACATTTATCGTACACTTAATGGAATATTTAACTGTATACGCTGGATTATTCAGAGCCTAGATCGCTATACTATGCGCTAACCTTTGTATACGAGTACATATAAATAAACGATAAAACCAAATAGTCAATGTACAATACGTCGACACAAAACTGATCGTGTGATGCGGGGATAAAAATAATTTATCTGTATGCAAAATTTAGAGGAGGTGCGTGTCTCGAGGACTTATATAAGCAATGAAATGAACAGTGAAAAAACGAGCGCAACGATAGAAACGTGCGCTGTGTGTGGATGCATTTCTGTATACCGGTACCCAGAAATAAGAGAAGAAAACGTAGAAGCGAGCTTAGCGTTTCCACGTTTTCCACGAAAATCCGTGCAACGAGCAGAGCCAGGGCAGCCGCGTGCCTTTCACTCGATATTCATCACGGCCTACGCGCCAAGTAACCGGGAATTAGGAGGACACCCTGTATCGCAAAGATCGCGGGTTATGCAAATTCGGGCTAGGAGCCAACGCGCCCTCCCCCCCGTTGCACTTGGGGGATTTAAGAGGTCTGGGCGGAAAACGGATGCGGACAGACGCACGCTTTGTCGCTTTACAGCCACTCTAATCGAATAAACATGCCGGTACGCACGCGCGCGCGTGCACCTGCGCGTCGCGAGTCATCGCGAATCCGGAGACGGAGAGTCTCGTGATAAGATGAACCGAAAAACTATGGGTATGGTCAGTGTATAATACAAATGCTTCGAAGCACATTCTTCGATTGGTTAATTAAAAAATAAAATTCTTCCTTCTGATTGGCCAATGCTTCGAAGCGTTCGTACGTATTACTTCGACCGCACCA
>NW_017304450.1:1285391-1290185 GCF_001594115.1 Trachymyrmex septentrionalis | reverse complement strand
AAAATAAAATTCTTCCTTCTGATTGGCCAATGCTTCGAAGCGTTCGTAGTACGTATTACTTCGACCGCACCCCATATTTAATCTCCGAAACATGTAATATTCACTTTCTTTTCTACGTTAAATATTTCCCTTCGTTTTATATCTTGCGCGACATTAAGAGTGTTCTAATTTTCCGTGCACATGTATACCGATTGGAAGAAAATTTCTTCAACAACAATGAGGATTGTGAAAAATCACGATAATTAAATAATTGTCATTAAATAATTTTTTAATAATTTTCTTCGAGATAATCGGCGAAAGTTGTGGTAAAATAATATGCAAGGAAGAATCTCGTCTTTTGAGACAGTTATGATTATAAAATGTTAACTAAATGTTATAAAAATAATTAACGTCTTAAAATAAAGTGTGGAGAGAAAAAGAGATACGTATTGATTCCATATTTCCGGATAAAGTCTAAGAATAGATTGTTTCAAAATGTAATGGTATAACGAATGAATATATTATATATTGTAGAACGTTTAACAATGAGAGATTGCATACGGGTTTAAATTCAAATACCCGAGTTTTGTTTGTCTGTCGTCATCGCGCAGCCGCGCATTGAGACCGAGTGTAAATAATTTAAATTCGATCAATGGTCGAATTCAAAACAATCCTACTCTACGTCTTGTCGAGGCAAAACTTTCAATAAAACATCTGAATAGAGATAGATCCAGATGTCGCTATATTTATCGAGAGGATCTATATTTATTGAGAGGTCTCTATATTTAATGAGAATAATTTAGTGAGATTCCTTCGAACATTAAAAAACTGCAAAAATTGTAAAATTGTTTACGACATGATTTTATTAGAAACCAAGCAAAATACGTGATTGAATAATGAAAAAAACAGTGAGCGAGAGAGAGGGGAGGGGGGGGGGGAAGCAAATCGAAATCAGAATTAGAATCAGAGTTAAATCTTGTTCCGCTAATAAATGATGCTTTCTCTCTCTCTCTCTCTCTCTCTCTCTCTCTCTCTCTTTCTCTCTCTTCCTACAAAGTATAAATATTGTTAATAAAAAATATACAATGCAGTACAAATGAAAAACATAAAATGAAAATAAAATAAAAATAAAATAGAATAGAGAAAGAAATAGGAGTATCACGTGCATGGACGCCCACTCGCGCGCGCGTACCTACGTGGCACGCGCGTGTCACACGCATAGCGATACACGCGCTCTCGCAACGAACCGTCGTTCGTCTAGCCGCGACCGTTAGCGTGGAACAGCAGTTCGCGGAGTCGTGGAGAGGCGGAGGGGAGGGGTGGGGAGGGGAGGGGAGTCGTATCTCTCGCGGTGACGTCATAACTCGGTCAGTGAACCGCCGAGAGCTCCGCGGCGCGCGTCTTACGGTTTCGAAAACATTTGGCGCCGCCTCTACACGCGCGCATACCGCGCGTGCACACGGCGCGCTGTTTAGAGAGAGGTAAAACCGCAGTGTAGTTCCTTTCAGCGGGATGACACTTTCTCTCTCCTGGAGGCCTCTTCTTCTGCCTTCTTTTCTAGCCGCTTCCTCTCCCTTTCCGTGCGACGGTCTTTCGCTACTGTTGTCTTTATCAAAGAGCTGTGCTTTACATCCATCTAACGGCGAACAAACCGAAAGTTTCAGGCTGGTTTCTCTTTGGGGAGCATTGCGTGATTTTGCAAGATAATGAATCTTTTAATGTCTTTATTTATGACCTTCTGTCTCAAGCGAGTTAGTTCTGTTTGATACACATAAATGAAATATATTGCGCGAAAATCATCTTACTATCAGTATTGTGTGTGTAAATGTACTTAGAAGATTTGTGAAGTAATATCATTGTTCGCACGTTTTTTTGTTTTTAAATCATGCTTGTAATTAGTATCATAAAATTATAAATGTTCTCAGACATATAAAGATGTGTTTTCGTGGATATTTAGCTTTTTCGTAAACTTTCGAAATTTTTCATTAGGAAACAATTGTTGCTATTGATACGACGAGATTTTTCCCTCGCTTTATCCTATCCGCATATTTTTTTCACAATTCTTGATTCTTATGACAAAATTGCAAAATGACTTTATTATCTAATCATAGTTAACGACGCACGGTGTAACTTTAATATTAATAAAACAAAAAGGAAAAGAAAAAAAAAGAAGATTGTCCGAAGGTTGGAGTTCCGAGGTAAGAAATAAGAAGATATACGTGCTGTTTGTCCGCATTCTTAAAACTCGGCCTCGTCAAAAGGCCCTTTCGTTTCAAAGGCAGGAATGTAAACTGTCGGAGAACAGAAGAAGAGGTTCACTTTTCCGCGGTCCGGTTCCACAGCCGGGTATCGTCGTTATCTTTATTTAGACATAACTGTATTCCCGGCGAGTACAATATCATCGGCCGCACTTTCTCTCTCCGCATAACGGGCCCCCTCTTGTGTAACGGCACGAGGAGAATGAACGTTGAGAAACGGCACGTCGTCGTCTCGGCCGGTCTCTATATCCGTACGCGTAGCCGCTGTTGATTGTGATATAAAGGGCGATCCATAACATCATCGCACATCAAGCCGCGCGACGACACATTCTTGGACGCGTACGAAATTGACGTGTTTGCATCACGGAAAATTTCACCGGACAGCTCTCTACCCCAAATGTTTTAGCACCTCCCAATGAGCTTTAATTATATTCCAATATAACTATATAACATGTTGATTTATAAATGAATATTTTATCGGAGGAGTACCTTGTGAAGGTAAATAAAACACATGAGGCTTTTATCCGTTTTATTCCGTTGTCAAAATATAATCAGTGGTAAGTTTGTTAGATTTTCGAACAATTATACAATAATAAATTGTAAAAGCAATATACAACGGAACATAAATTGAATATATATCTGTTTTCGTGTATAACGGTATAATGTAGTCATCGTTTAATCATAGTGGATTGTGCCAATTTTTTCCATCGATGAGGAAATGATGCAGAGTTCGGTTTAAAATAATTAATCGTGAACAGACTTGAATCGATCTAATTTCAAAAAGGTTAAGACTTTGAAGATGAATTATTGATTTATTCCGAGATTATTTATTGTGAGATTATTATTCCAATTGACGAAAAAAAAATTCGAATTTGTCGTCAGCAGGCGTCATTAACCCTTTTTTCGGATTAAATATTTTAAAATCGAATCTAAATGCATTATGTCTCAATTTAAAAAAAAATATATATATATATGTTGAATTAGAGATTGTAGATTAATTTAATATTGTTCGTAATGTCAATTTTTTTATTCGTATGTTCATTCTTTGGCACCTGTCGAACGTTTAAAGATGTTCAAATCGTAAGGCAACAGCTAACTATTTACGAGACGCTCGTGCAAATACTCTTGAATCAACTAATTCTCAGACATCCTTCCGAGGTAAAAACAGCCCGTGATTTCGCAATCGGCGCGTCATCGTAATTGACTTAACGATCGGCTTATGACGGGCGCGCCCCCGGCGCGTTAGAGCCGACCGGAGTAATAATAGTACAAAGTGGCCTGGATATATTACGAAACGGAAATGCATCCACCAGAGTCGCGGCATGGTTTTGTTTACGTTGCTGTTTTAACGCGCGCGCGTTTACGCGGCTCGTCAGAGCGCGTAAACCGATCGCCGCTTACACGCGCTCGCGCGACCACGTCACCACCGCCTTTGTAACAGTTTGTAATCGCATCGTAATTTTGCAGTACCAGGCGAGGCTGAGGCTTCCGGACACACTCTCGCACTCCCAGAAGATGCAGTGCGTGGACCACATCATCGAGGTCCTCGACCTCGCGGGCTGCCAAGACACCAGTGAGTACGACACGACGCGCGCGCCGTAAAGCCGAAGGATCGATGTCGAGCCGCGACGTTTTTAGAGCTCGTGTGATTCGGAATCACGAGTTGGGGATTCCAACCGATCGAATCGTAATTCGCTCAATTTCTCCGAGTCGAAGTCGTAAAGTACGTTTGCGACGTCTTATACACGTCCACGATGTTAACAACGGCGGCAAATCGAGATTCCCGCGGCGTTAGAAGAGGCGTTATTACTCTATACGATCTAATAACACGCTCGACCGAGATACAGTGCGTCGTTCTGTGGATATCGTTAAATTCAGTTTAACGCGATTTTCGGAAACTTGCATTTATTAACACTTTAACCGCGCGATACTCATATCTGGGTGACGCGCGAGTTTCCACAAAGGTCCCGTTACTCGTTTGTAGGTAACGGTTTCATTTACCCGGTTAGAAATAATTTTATTAAATTATTTTGTAAAATATTTGAAAAAATATATATATATATAAAATATTATTTAAATGATACGCCAGATTCACGAAAAATGGAATTATTTATTTTTACTTCTATATCTATTTATTCAAAATATAAGCAGATATCAAGCAGACATGTTATTTCGATTTGTAACAATTTTATTTATTCCATCTGAAATTATATTATTAAATATTTATAATATTATACTTTGAGACATATATCATTATAAAATATAGTATATATTTTTTCTAGTTTATAAATTATTATTTTGTATCAGTTTTCTAATCTGCACACACATATTTTATAAATATAGTCGCTTATTTGGGCTTCTTAGAGCGGATATCGAAATCAATTTGACAAAGTGTCAAAAGAGAACATATATACGTGCGACGAATTACAGCTTACCTCGCTTGTTTTGTAAGTCAAATGTAAATATTTTCAAGTAATCTAAAATCGAAGATGAATCATTTAGATCACTTTCGTCGTTATACGCGCTATAAAACTTGACATATGGCTTTCACATTACA
>NW_017304450.1:1282252-1285291 GCF_001594115.1 Trachymyrmex septentrionalis | reverse complement strand
ATAAATATCATTAGCCCCCCTCCCCCTCCCCCTCCCCCGACTCTTCGATGTTTAGCACTGACTGTAACGTAAACCGAGGCAGAGGTGAATCGTATAATTTCGCGACCGACTCTTACTGTTATCGTCACCGTGACTATCCGTCTTGGTTTAGCATTTTGATTGACAATTTCCGTGATCACAAATATCGAACCGTCGTCCGAGCGTCAAGCAGCTATGGGCGCGTTATCGAAATATGCATGTAGGAAAAACGAGCCAAGTAATATACAAGCTGACCTACATGCATGTCTAGCGCCTCACGCGTATGTCGTGAGATTTCTCAGAATGACGTAGATTCCGTCGTTAACGAGAAAATTGGACGAGGCATCGTTTCTCAAAATAATATACAACCTTCGTTAACGAGCAAATTGGATTGGACGTCGCTTCTTAATGTTCAGAAGTTAGACAGCCATTGGCAATTGAGCGTTATAAATCCGCAAGAAGCAAGAAATCCGCTTAATCTTAATCAGATCTCGACGAATAAGATCTTATCTTATATCCGTTGATAATAACGCCAATATATATTATACAGACACGTTCTTTTTACATTCAATTGTTCACCGAGATAACTGCTTTTGTCCAAATAAAAACCTGCCGGGATTGCAGCTTAATTTGATTTTCTTCGAGTTTCATTCGAATGAAATAGACGCGAATTCGCGATCATCCCGCGTCGTCTCACTCATTGTCAGAGAGCCACGTATAGAAACGTATGGGAACGTATAGAAACGTCGAATGTAAGCGGAAGCGCGGTGACATTTTCCGGAATACCAACGAGGGAAAGTACGCGTATCTCTACGCTACAACAGAGCGGCCGGGCTCATTGTCGGTCGGTTGATAAACGGTTTCCTCGATCGTTAACCCCCGGGCTCCTCGAGCGCGCTGAACGCTCGGCCGCCTCGGTCGCGTATACATCAAATGAATGTATATGTGACGTAAAATATTATTCCCCGCACACAATTATACGTTCGTTTCTCTTCCTGTGCCCCGAAGGCGTGAGCGACCGGCGGCGACGACGACGACGATGACGAAGTTTAATAATTTACCGTCAGAGATCACGCGCCCCGCGTCTCGTTTATAGTTACAGCTGGCGTTAGCAAATCCGAATATCGGCACCCGGAATGTTGGACGCCAACGCCGCCGAGGGAAAGGGAAAGATCCGATGGGAAAACTGTTTGTCTTTATTGTTGTCAGCGGTGATTTTTCATCGATATCTGCTCGTAATTCTGTTATTCGCGACCGCGCGGACGTAGGTTCGCATGCTAATAAAACGCCTTTGACGCTTTATTGTCTCATACGCGTCGCGTATCTTCTGAACTTTTTTAAATGCCCCCTTTTTTTCCTCCGCCTCGGTAAAATGCGTGACATGGTAATTACGATCGCCTACATTTTCAATATCTTTCGTATGACGGATCTTCGCGTATCTCATTGCTTAGTCGAGTACTATTTTCGTGTATTATTCACACTTTGTTGGTAGCGCAATCGCGTATAGAAACTAGAAAGCGGTGCGCGTTAATAACTTAACATTCAGTAATTACGCCCGCACATTTTAATATATTTTTTTGTAATGAATATTACAATCGTGTGTGTGTTAAATGATATAAATTAACAATATAAAACGATCCCCTCCACTTCCTAATTGATATTTGTAATTTAACGTATTAGACATTATTTCTTTAATTTATAAAGTAATATACTTGTATTTCTTGTGTAGTTATTGGAGATTATTCGAAACGGGGAATTTCCGGTGGTGAAAAGAAGCGGACGAGTATAGCTTGCGAACTACTCACGAATCCATCATTGATGCTACTTGACGTAAGTTTTTCCTACATTTTTTCTTTGTAAGCTGAATGCATGTACAATATTTAATGTTTCATCATCTTTATGTATGATTGATTTTATAATTGTTATATTATATCATAGTTTTATACGAAAAGTATATCTACATTCATGGATTTTATCTCTGTAATGTAATATGATTTTTAAATGTTAATCAATTGGAAGAAATTATTGTATAAAATTTAAGTAACTTATGGAAACTTATGCAGAAAAACTTACGAAGTTTATGTAATTCTAAATATAAAACGAATAATGTAGGATTTAAAATTTTTCAGTTTTTTCCTATATAAGTTCTTTCCTGCTCGGATGTAGAATTTTATGACATTAAGGAATTGTAAAAAAGAAAATTCTTCAAATAGAATATATTTGAAATTACGGATCTGTGTATGATACAATTTATAAATTGAAAAATGAATGAATAAATGATAAAATAAATAATGATTCAATTTTCTACGTGAATTTTTGTTTAAAAAAAAGTTTTTTAATATTTATTTCTACCAGTGTAGATTAACTTTAATCTCAGTTTAATTTACTCTTTATTCTTTTCTAATTCTTAGAGCTAGAAAAGCTGGTTCTAATTCTTAGAACTAGAAAAGTAAGTTAAACCAAGATTAAAGTTAATCTACATTGATAGAAACGGACATTGATCTAACAATATAATTGCATCGCTAATTTATAAAATCTTTCATCTTTCAGGAACCTACGAGTGGACTCGACTCACATTTGGCACAAGCATTGATCTCGCGGTTGAAGAAATATGCTGAGCAGGAGGGTAAAAGTATTGTGGTGACGGTACATCAACCTAGTTCCAGAATGTTCCACAGTTTTAGTAAGCTTCTCCTGTTGAGTAACGGTCAGGTGGCGTACTACGGATCGACGACGAATGTCGGTAGATTCTTCTCTACAATAGGACTTACTCTACTGCCACATTACAACCCCGCAGACTTCATTCGTAAGCACACTTTATTATATAAATTAATTTCGTTGAATTAACTTGTGAATAAACTTATGTACCTAACAGGTATAATCTTTATTTTTCTTTAAACGCGTTTCAAATTCATAAAATTTGTGGTCTTTGAAAAAAATCAATTTCTGTTTATAATTTTTTAAATATATTTTTCAAATATAATATTTTTACGACATAACTTTTTTATAATATAATTATTT
>NW_017304450.1:1278691-1282152 GCF_001594115.1 Trachymyrmex septentrionalis | reverse complement strand
ACTTTGAGCTAAAAAATACGCGATGACTTTGTACTACACCTAATATTACGTATTTTGCAAAAAATTAAAAGAAATATCTATAAAAATAAAATATTATATAATAATACGTACACATTCTATATTTTATATTCAATGTCAACATTATATATGGCACAAATAGTGTCTTTTTAATGCAATAAATATGCATGATATGGAAATAAAAGAATATTTTCCTAAAATATTTGCATTACGGAAACAAATAATTTTCTGTTAGTAAATATGAATATATACATCTATTATCACAAAATTTGTTTTTTTTTTTTTTTTAAATAACTGCTGGTGAAATACCGCGAGAAACGGTTGTCCACGTGAATTGATCAGAGTCGATTGAGAAGAGAGCTCGGTGTTGTACGAAACGCTTCTGTTTCAGTGGAACAAATAAAGGGGCAAGAGGAAGTTCGAGATCGCATCGTTGCCGCAGCGAGAGCTGCAAGACAGGGATCTGACTGCCCACCGGAACTTCGCCCGGAGTATAATCCCAGCCAACATCCGCTCTGCGACCATCTCATTCATTATCACGAGCACCACATCAGCCACAACGGTATTATATAGTATGCAGTTCGCCCTGCGGTATATGTATTTAAATGTATACACACCTAGACTTTCCCCTGGACCGCAGACAGACCGTTACGGCTCCGATGTGCCCATTTAAAGCGCACACTTGCTCAAAGTATATTGCGCCCGCCCTATGGCTAACTCTAGAAGGGCCGCTTTATGAACTGTTAAAATAGATAACTTGATTGAATCTGTCTACTGAATGTTTAATCTTTAACTCGTGAAGCGCTATGACGCGTAATGATTCTCAAGAGTTATTTATCTTTCCGCTTTTGATGGTGTAATTACATATATCCATGGACGGTTCGAAATAAGTAATTCAGAATCATCTCGATTCAATTTTCGATAACAAATAACAAACTGAGTAAAATAAAAAATATTTGAAAATCGTTATTTTTTAAACGAATAATATTAACAAATTTGATTAATCTAAATCGGAATAGGAGAAAGAGAAAAAAATAAAGTATTCTTTTTCTCTATATTTATAATAATATTAAATACTAAAAAAAGTCAAAAATAAAGTTGCCAAAAATAAATGTAAGAGCTGCGGAACGCTCTAAGACAAATGTATAATTTTTCTACTTCCCATCATAAAAAAATTTGTAAATGAGAACCAGTTTTATGCACTCGTGCATTGCTGGTATTTATTTAATTATAATACTTTTCTGTATTTTTACATTTTTAACATTTTAAAAATATTTTAAATATTCTCAACATTAATATAACTATATTAAATTATATTAACTATATTCTTTACATTAATCTAACTACATCAGAGGCTGTTAATAACGAAGAATTATTTCTATAAAGAAAATTCAATATAATATGAAAAAAAATTATAGATAATAAAATATTAAGTGAAAATGAAAAATAATAATTATATAATATGAACTTGTTACATTAACATTTAATCATGATAAAAGAAACTGCAATGAATTATACATGTGTGTGTGTGTGTGTGTGTGTGTGTGTGTGTGTGTGTGTGTGTGTGTGTGTGTGTGTGTGTGTGTGTGTAGAATAGAGAGAGAGAGAGAGAGAGAGAGAGAGAGAGAGAGAGAATATAAAAAAAGCGAGCAAAACGAAATCGTGAAATAATTATCATCGAGTTCTTTTTCTTTTAATTGTGTATCTCTGCCTATCTGCATATCGACGATGCAATTCTCATAAAGCTGCTCTAAACACCCTATTTCTCCGATGGTTTACAGTGAAGGAAGACGAAGGCCGTACGCTCTGGTTGGATACACAAAGTCACGCCAGTAGCAGTGCGAGTTCCGCTGATGACGACTATACCTGGCAATGGCCCACCAGTTTCTGGTCGCAGTTCAAAGTGAGTATGTCCTATGAATGTTTGCAGCAATTACCGAATACAATGCCATTTTACTCGCTTAAGCAGTTTCACAATGATTTCGAAGGTCTTTTTAAACAATAACTATGATACATACAGAGTGTCTCGAACATCGCATGAAAGGCTGATTTCCGAGAGGGTCGGCATTATTTATTATTTTAGGATGTCCGCCAGGTCAACGAACAAAGAAAACGAAAATTATGTTCCATATCTCCTAGTTCAATAAATATTGCTTATAGAATATTGGACCTTGAACGCTTTGACTTTTTCTTTTTTTTTCTCTCTCTTTATCTTCGCATTTGACGCACTATTCCGTTTGAGAATAAAAGATGGAAAACAATAAGTAAATTATTATTTTTTTAAATGTATATTTATAAATGTAGATATATTATTGTATATTTATAATATCAACATAAATATTATACAGGATATTAATATAAAAATATAGTAATATAAACAAAGTTAAAACAAAAACCATCTTTTTCACAGAAAAAAATACTTTCTTGTTTATTCATATTATATTTTATTCATATTTTGAAACTTGACTCATTGAAATTCTTTCATTTGGAATTATTTATGACATTAAATCATGAAAATGAGTGTAATTATTGAAACAGTTTTATTTTCATTTTGAATCTTAATATCTGGAAACTGGTACAGTAGGTCTTGGACGTTCCAAGCGACCGTTCCAACGTAATTATTCATAATTTTCCAAAGTGTATCCTTCGCGACGGATGAAAGAGTGTAGCCGCTGTAGTCAAATCAATTCTTCGAGTCAGATTACATGACGCATCACCCACCGCGAAAGAAAAAAGCGAATCGGCATGCTCCGTGTTATTCATCGCGATGCCGATTAACGAATGCATCTAGACTAATGTGTGACCGGTTTATCTATTCGTGGAGGACGCGTCATCGATCGTGTCGTAGGTGGATCGCGACATCATCGAGAATCTCACGTACACAAAGAGCAAAAAGGGGAGCGCGCGTGCATGAATGTTGCTGGAAAGAAGAAGACCGATCGGGCATAAAGAGAAGAACTAGGACGACGTTTACACGATTCGCCATATCCGGATAATTACCGCGCGACCGGTATGCCCGTTCGTAACCGCGCTTTACGTACGAATACGAACGCGCATCACTTGCATCACTTTTACTTGGCAGAACCACGCGTTCTTCGCGGCCTACCAATAACGCTCCACCACCTCTTGTTGCCGTGAGAAAGAAAAAGTCGAAAGCGTTCAAGGTCCAATATTCTGTAAGCAATATTTATCGTACTAGGAGAATATGGAACATAAATTTCGTTCTCTTCGTTCGTTGACCTGGCGGACATCCTAAAACAATAAGTAACGCCGACCCGAAAATCAGCTTTTCATGCGAGACAGTCCGAGACATTCTGTATGTATCACAGTTATTGTTTAAAAAGACCTTCGAAATCATTGTGAAACTTTACGTTCTATTTTCTCACGGACGGCTGATATAATCGAGTCATTCTGGGGATATTAATCTCTGTGTGTGTGTGTGT
>NW_017304450.1:1274234-1278591 GCF_001594115.1 Trachymyrmex septentrionalis | reverse complement strand
TGATATAATCGAGTCATTCTGGGGATATTAATCTCTGTGTGTGTGCGTGCGTGCGTGCGTGCGTGCGTGCGTGTGTAACGTGTATTATTATAAAATTGATGTATCGTGAAATAATCCATACAATATCTTAATTTTATATATTACAATTTTATACGTTAAGTAGCCCAATATTTAAACATTGTCCCGAGTTTTTAACGAAAAACTTTTGTGCATATGATCAGAATCACACAAATGAACTCTTAAATTTATTACGTTAACAATTTGGTGCAAATTTACGACGAGATTCTACAAAACTCTGCGTTCATTTGTACAAACAGAATGTTTCCCTTTGATTTCAGGTATTATCGGAAAGAAATTTTCGAGAGGCACGACCACGAATGTTGTCGCGTCTTCACTGGCTGCAAACGGTAGCTCTCGGGCTTCTAACTGGACTTTTATGGCTGGGTCTTCCCAGAACTGAAGCAGCCATTCACGATATTCAGGGGTGGATGTTCTTCAGCAACACATACTGGATGCTTTTTGCACATTTTGGAGCGCTCACTAGCTGTGAGTTAAATTTAATTCTCATTTACGCTTTTGTAACTGAAATTCCATCACAAAAGGGGAAATATCCATTGTCGAGGCTAGACTGATTATCTTGACAATACCTGCATTAATTAGACATTTGGACGAAACAAAGTTATAAAATATCAAATTTGCGGGGAGCCAACAAAATAGTTACACGGAAATGTAATTGTGTAAATTGTCTAAATTAATAATTAAAATATTCATTTGCGATTTCAACTTGAAGCATTCGATCATGAAATCTGTTTTTTCAGTTAATGAAATTTATGCCCTCAGAACTTTTTCATTAATTTCAACTTTATTTTAAAATGCTTGAAAACCAGGTGGAATTGATTGAATAATTGGGCTTTATCATATTTAATCAGCCGTTCTCTCAGTAAGGCTCACTTTTATCATCAAAGGATCGGAGAATGTTCGATCAAGAATTAGCACGTGTGGAATGCCATGACCTAATATGTGTTCAGTAAAGGAGGTCTTTAAATTCATGTTTCTCCGATAATTAGCGCGCAGACACAAATATATGCTTGTAAAATAATAAATATATATCTATATATCCTTTTCACAAAACAACATGAAACTGAGAAAAGTGCTCGGAAATAATAAAATAATAAATGAAGACATTAGATGAAACGTGCCTCTTGTAATTTGTATCAAGTTTAAACAAATTTTAGACAAATCATGATACTGCTATCCGAGATTTGAAAATTCAAAGTTGAGAAGAAAAAAGAAGAAATGAAACACGGACGCACGTCGGTTATCGAGTCATGTAATTCATTTATGAAATAGATTTATGAAAAATTCTTACTGGAAGATTGAGATTCTGTCATTTTATAACCTCTTATCTCGCAGAAAGCGGAAACAGTCCGAAATGAAACGTTAAACGCATCGCTCGTAATGGATTGATTGTAAAACCGATTTTAGACATTATCCCCAACTTGTTATAACTTATAAGCGACGTACCCTGCATAAATCCTACGTGGGGATGATTCTGAAAATAATGACGACAATATTTTTGCCAGTTCCCCCGGAGCGTGAGGTAATCAACAAGGAACGCCTGTCAGGATCCTATCGGCTCTCGGCCTACTACCTGGCGAAGATGGTGGGCGAGCTGCCGCTGACGGTAACGCTGCCCGCAGTCTACCATGTAATTAGTTACCCGATGTTGGGCTTCCATAGTATAGCAGTCTTCATCACGCTGCTCGCGTTCTTGCTACTCAACACTGTAGTCGCACAGGTATACAATTTCCTGTTCGATCGTATCTAATATTAGATATATCGGATAAATGATTCTTTTATTGTATGTCATTTCGAAAGAAAAACTTTGATTCAGAATGGAATTTAATAGAATTTTAGTTTTGATTTATGCATCTAAATATTCCATTCAGTTACACTGAAACGTTGAGCTGAATCGAAATTTGCGAATAAACAATAACTAGTATATATTGTATATACCACACACAAAGCGTAATTTTGATAATTATCTATATGCAAAATAATTATATACACAAGGATTGATAAGTATCGGAATTTTTACTTTTATTGACACGTATCAACATAGATAGAAAGGATATTAGTATCGATTTGGACAATGCTCAGATATTGATTGAAATTCGAAAAATATCGGCCACCTCGCCAATAATTGTGTAATTAACCCTCAGAATGTAATATAATTTTTGTCATCGTAACATTGATCTATCAGACAATTCTTTCAATTATCGCTCATGGAAAAGCAATAAAAAATTTGATTTTAACCCTTAATTTTCTGGTAATGTAATGTGATAATATTTGTTAAAGTGAGGGAAATTCTGAATATATCGAATCAATACATTAAGTATAATTATAGTCAATAAAAAAATCAAGATTTTAATCATAAAAACTTTAAATAAAAATTTTCGCACATATTTTAAAATAATGTAAAATAGTAAACATCTAACATGAGCATTTTATTGAAATATATGATACCTGTTTTAAAACATGTTACATCAGAGAGAAGAAGGAAATTATAATAATTCTATTGTTACTTTTACGAAAAAAAAAAAAAAGATATAAAACTATGTATGAATTGAATACAAAAATATAGCTATCTGTTGCTCTCAAAAAGCTATTGTAGTAACTAGATCGAAAGAAACTACTTATCAACACATTTACACAATATAGCATTACCCAAATATCAAAATTTACGTAAGAAGAAGAATTACTGATTTGAAACCCGTGATATAAGCGATATTTATTCCTCACACAATATAAATTTACAATAGTCGTTTGTATTGAAAGTAATACACGTAATCGATAATCACAGCTGTGTTTTATTACTATTTTTACATTATTGGAAAGTGCTAAATATATATAGGCGCTTTCAAGCGCTTTCGGCTTATCTCGAGCCGAGATTGGGAATTTGCACCGAAATACACGAGGGTACGTACCTTGCCATTCTCGAAAGGTATCGACCAGGTGGAGAGTGATGGCTGGTTATTCAATTGTTCGACGTAAGTCGGTTTTTATTGCGTCCAGCTCCTCAATTTTATGATGCTTTACAGAGTGTCGGATTTTTTGTGGGCGCTTGCTGCGAAGATCTGCAGGTGGGCATCACCGTGTCCGCGCTCTACACACTGTCGACGCAGCTTTTAGGCGGTTATTTGGCGACGTCGGTTCCACCATGGTTAGCGTGGGCTAGGTACATCAGTATGATGCATTATGCCTATCAAAATATGCAGATTCTGGAGTTCGGTGTTGGCGAACCAATAGCGTAAGATTATATTTTTCATTTATATATCGTTACGTCTGTCTTTTCGCGTATTGTGGTTGAAATAAAAATTTTATTTCATGGAAACGAATAATAGCTGCTGAAAAAATTGATAATATATTTCTTTGAACGAAAGATCAGAATAGAAATAGACCAGTAAATGACTGTGTAAAATTTAGTGAATTTTGAAAATGATAATTGAATCTTACATTTGACGACATGTAGAAATGAAGAAAATTATTGTTCTTTCAAAGAAAAAGTAATTCAAGTAAAGGAAATATTTTTTTAAATATAATTCACGAAAAATCAAATATACAGATATGTGAAACAAAATACGCAAAATTATACGTACGCAATTAAAGTTATATTCTTTGATTGATTGAGTGATGACGAATTATGAATTGTTGTATTCTAATTATTGTATTCTAAAACATTCGATGAAAAATCATCTCTTAGACAACGTTATACTTGACAAGCGGATAATCTCTTTTCAACAGATGCTCGCAGCCGAGTAAATTCGCCGAGTGCAGAAACGGCACGACGATATCCGTTTCCGCGATTTTGGAGAGTCAAGGCGGGGGCAAGGGTTCCGGTCTACCATGGTGGGCAAACACGGCAGTACTATTGGCGTTCCTAATCGTTTTCCGGACCCTGGGTTACCTCGTCCTGCGTTATTACCGTGTACCAAAATGAGCGTGTTGGAAAACACGCAAGTAGCACACAAATTCTCGACACGACTTTCGCGGATCTTCAGTTTTGTTACTACATAGAGTATTATAGCAACCGCCGTCGCTGTCGTTGTTGTCGTGTGTCTCGCCTCTTGTTAGGGAATAAAAAACGGTCGCACGCTTCGATGTCATCCCTCGGGAGAATTTTCTCCCGCCGTGAGCTGTCGAACGTCTGTAAAGTTTTTCTAGCTTGAAAACACGGGGGAGCGACGCGAATGGTTATCACGCAAGTGCGAGCGTTTTCACTTTTCCCGACGTATCGAGCAATGCGACATGAAACACGAGACTGCAACAGACTTGGTGAGAACTCTATATATACATG
>NW_017304450.1:1248125-1274134 GCF_001594115.1 Trachymyrmex septentrionalis | reverse complement strand
ATATATATATATATGTATATACATATATATATATATATATATATATGCATGTATATATTTATACATATATATGTAAGCATATATACATATATAGTAATATCTAGTAAATGTTGAGAAACTTTATACATATAATAAGAAGAGTGTGTGTAATGCGAAAGAGAGATGTGCCAGCGCGTGTTCATAAACGTCGATAGCGTGAACGAACACGGGACATTGTTGTTTTCTCGTTGTTTGCGGCAAGAAGGGTATAATAGAAAAATTTGACGCGGTGTCGCCGAAACAGACTGAAAATTTGTACGATGGCGATGAACCTTTATACATACATAGAGAGATATATACATACATATTAACATACATATGCGCATACATGCGGACGGTAGGTTTAGATCCTTAAACATACTTTTACAAACGTAAGCGATCCATCACGTTTTTTTTATCTCTTTTTTTTACTTTTATTACCGCCACAATTGCTACGTTAATGTTGTTAATACCGGTAGGAGTACTGCTACTGTTTCTATCATTACTTACTACCTTTTTACTATCGAGACGCTGTAATTAAGAGATAGATGAAAGATTATGCTGCTAATTCTAAAGTTGACAGGGTGGAGGAAATAAATATATATATGTCGATATATATTGTTCCATCGACGAGATACTATTAAACATCATTGATCTTGAGTAAATTTTCATAACTGTCAATGGAGATCACGATTGCCATCTTTTCGATTTTCGGCTGGAGATTCCAGCTTTTTAGGCAAATCTCTGATTCTTTGGCAAATGGAAAAAAATCTCTGACTGATTACTCTATATTTTTCTTTGACTTTATTTGTTGACGTTCTTTTTACGAAGATGTAGTGCAGAGATGATGATAAGTGGGTCTTATAAGTCTTATAGGGTCTTATAAGTCTTATAAATACATAAATGAGAGAATGGAAATCAAAGGAATATTTACTAATAGAATTTACTAATAGAATAGCTATAATTTTGACAATCTTTTTTTTTAAAGAAAGCAACATTGTGTCCAATATTTCTATTAATTCTCCTTTTTCTTTTTAAAAATCAATCTATATACGGCGGAATACTAGATGACAATCGTGATAGAGATCCGGAAATCCGGAAGTGATAAAAGAATTTCGACACTATAAATTTTTCGACTGTCAATCGTCGACTCAAATATTTAAACAATTAGCTTATAATACAATATTAAATTTGTAATTTATTATTATACAGATGTTTCATAAATAATGCCTATCTGCGACGCAGTAACATTAAATACGTAGCCGAGAAATTGAAATTTTTTTCATAATTGTCACTTGTATCTACAGTCATATGTATGAGTAATAATAATAAAAGTAATAAATAATAGATAATAAATTCAATAATTTTAAATAAAAATTGAATATTGAGTCGTAGATGTATATACGCATTTCTGTGAAACGTCAAGATAATAATAATAACATGTAAAAATTAATAATGTATTATAAATTAATCTAAATTTTGACAATTACGGCTAATTTTCAAAAGATTGTTTTTAATCCTTTCGGCACGAAGGATAACTGTAGTCACCCGCTGTGAAATACTTACTGGACTAAGTCGAAGAATACGCAAAATCATTCTTATATCCTTAAAAATACATGAAATTCTCCGGCATACATTTAATAGTCATGTGCTATTAAATCCTTTATTATGCTCTACTAGTGAGAATTATTTTCAACTGAACTCTACCGTACCGAAAGGGTTGATAGTATCTTGTTCGTAATAGTACGCGATGAATACACAATGTGATTCGTATGATGCGACGTTTTCGAAAGGCTTGCACGCTACGATTCGAGACGAATGTGGCAGTGATGAAGAACTTCTTATCGTCGATTGTAGAATTTGTTGGTTTCTCCGATATGTCTCCACGATATTACTCGTTATGAGAATGGGGATCCAAAATTAATGAGCGGTGTAATATTTCATTATTTACTCTTTGTACATAGAGAATGTATGTATGCGTGCAGTATTGCGTGTGTTGTATAATATGTGAGAGAGAGAGAGAGGAAGCGAGAGAGATACCGCTTATGTATATATGGATGAAACTTCATTCTTATATATATAAATATTCGTAAACACACTTATATATGCGTATACATAATGATAATGGTAGTAATAATAACGACGCTAAGTATTATTATTCCAATTATTATTACTATTATTATCACATAATGATTACTCTAATTATTTTAATTTTTATTATTGCTCTTATTATATTATTATTATTATTTTCGCATGTACATTTTTAACGGACTGAATGAGACGCGCTGTATTTTTTGTACATGCACGCGAAAAAAATATATTACGCTCGCATTAAGATTATATAATTCGCGTGAATCCATTTCGTTAACACTGATATTGTAGTGTGTTGTTATACTCCTTTCCTCTCCCGAGTTACACAGTCACGGAAAGCCAGTGTTTGTTACAAATAAGATACATTAGATTAATAGATTACTGCAGTTATATACATGCGGAGGACATGTATCCATCTGCGATTGTAACGCATGTCAGCCAATCAGCGAGTAATAATATTGTAAGGATAGTGAACTGGACGACTCCCAGTGGCCAAGTAGGATCGCCGCACGTATGGTGAATCTCTAATTTTAATGAAGTTCAACAGACGAATATCGATGCATATCTCCACGCACGTACGAACGCGCGTTGTCTACAATCTCATTGCTGTTACGATCAATATCTTGCTTTCGCTTTTATTAGTCGGTATCGCCGATCTCTTTACGATAACGATAAATTAGTTAATCAGGAATGAACGTTTGGAATTCGCCGCATTCGCCAAAGGACCTCAATTCCGCGAGACGCGATCACGGAGTATCGTCCAGTACACCAATAAACGCAATATCCACCAAGTGTTCATTGAGTTTGTTAAACGAGGCGAGAAGAAGGCAAAGCGGGAAGAGAGGATTCGCGTAGGATGAGGATCATTGCTTCCTAATTATGTGAGGCTGCAAGAGGAATGCAAGAAACAAAGAAGAAAAAGAAAAATCGCAAGCGCAACGTCACCATGTGATATCGAGATGATCCGAGCTAGTTTAAGACATCGTTGAATGTTATGTAAAGCATGATTTAGAGCAGCTGCATATATTAGAAAATTGGCCGTAAATTTAAAAAATTATGAGGAAAATATAAATGACTTAATAGAAAATGTTTCTCATTTTGATCTATAGATGATCAAATTTTTTTCTCTAATTAATTTTTGCGATCAAAAGATCGTTAATCCAATCGCTTGGATTAATCGAAAATCCAACGGGACTAATTGCAGCGATCACGGTAATCTTAAACTGGCTCTGGCAACCATGTCACGTATCCGAGAGGAACAGCACGATGAAGCGAATGTATAAACAAAGATTTGGCTGTGTCAATGTAATAGCGTCTGTTGATTTCTCTGTCGTTTCTTCTTTTATATTTTTAACGTTCGAATCGAAACCTCTCGATGAAAATAAGGAAAATGAAAGGAAGAGTGAGAGTAAAATCCATGATAGAGTGAGATGTGTCGCGAATGAATTAAGAAAGAAAGATAAAGTGCGAAAGAGATAAAATAAAAGAGCGAAAGAGTATGCGGAAAAACGCTCATATGTTTATCGCACATTTAACGTTGAATGATGACTAAATCTCTAAGAATTATTAAGATCTTTAAGGATTATTAAGATAACAAGCTCGTTCTATATAAATAAAAATGTAACCGCATTTCACGTTAAATTTGGGATGAGATGAGTTTATTGAAAAAAAAAAGGCTGTTTCGAAGCCGTACGTCGTTAATTGATCGAGCGAAGGGTAGATGACATGCCTACAGCTCTACACACCCATTTTCTATTATCACGAATCAAGGTTACTTATTTTATTTTTATTCTCGAATATAAAAACTGTGAACAAATGCGAACAAAATCGAGCGAACGCAATATAACGAATATAACTGCTTTTTTAGATGGTTGTAACCATCTCTACAAATATTTCCCATAAGGATGCAGATGTGTATCGAAGATGCAAAAAAGTCTCTTTCCTTTACCACCTTCGACGCTATCATATGCAGAAAACGCACTTTTTGATCATGTAGACGTCTTTTCAAAATTTTGATATCCATATATATACAATTACTATACAATGTACACCACTGACTGTTAATAACCCGTACGACTGGATATTTGTATGCGTTTACAACTTTAGCAGCGAGCTCGAACAGTGTGATCAATTACTCACACTCGGAACCGTAAATTGCACAACTCATATTTTCTGCTGGATATCACAGTTGAACGAAACGCTCGGTCCCGTTGATACACGACTACGATCGGGACGAGCGTATTTAAACCGACGGAAATTAACATACGCACATTGGTGCACCATCATTTTTTCATGCGGACCAGAATAGATAATTGCAAGACAACCTAATGGTCAACTTCAATAATATAGCTGTTCGGAAAAGTGTACACCAATAGCGACAATTAGATTAGGAAGTATAACTATTCTTGCATAATGAAAATTTGATCATTTCAGGAATAAGTTGACGTATGTAATTCTTTTATTATTATTAATTAGAGTTTGGTAGAATTAAGACATTTTATTGAAATATTTTATCGAAATTGATTTGCAAATCATTCAAATATTTATTATATTAAAATATTTGAATTTTATAAACTAAACTTATATATATTCAATAAAGCTAACATTTAAAAAAATTTTAGTTAAGCTGAAATGCATTTTAGATTATTTAGGAATAAAGTGAAAATTTAATATATACATTATATGAAGAAGTTGCTACTGTTATACATTCTTTTAGAACATCTGTATACTCGTTTAGATAATGAAATATTATGAGAGTAAAAAGCACGAAAAGCACTTTCGATTATTCGCCAGATTGGTGAATTTGAATATTACGATAGTTATATAATGTGTATGAAACTGATCGTGATTTATAGTAAAACAACTATTTTTTTCCGCGAAACTTTCTCATTTTATAATCATGCGATTCTCATCTTAACATGACATCCACGCATATTTCATCTTCCTCGTCGCGAGTAATTCGCACAATTCAGACTTTGAAATATGCAAAAAATGTATATGCTTTTGCACTAAAACTTTATAAGACTGACGACTGTTTTTATATGAATATAATAAATAGCAGGATATAAAAATTCCCAAATTAAATTGCGTTTACATGTTTGTACGTGTAAGATCGTGTGATGAGCTATGAAACTGTAGATTTCGACGATAATTATTTCCTCACCGACGTAGAGAAAGAAATTCAAGTTTCGACTAATTGCACAGCTAAACCTTTTTACAAAGGCACAATACAGCTTCGGCTTCGATAGTACATCATTTGTTAAATTTCGACAGATAGATCAAAATCGTTCTATGAATAAATGAAAACCGATGGCGCGCCGAACTTATATTCTCATCAATATTTTCCACCCGATAGAGATCTGTGTGTTTCGCGGAAAATAAAATTAGAATGTCTCGAGCAAGACTATTTCGCTTTACAAAAATAGTGCCTTTTTTACAAAAACTCTGTTGTTTGTGCCAAGTCAAATCCAAAGGATCTGTAAGACACACTGCCAGTGTACAGACTGGGAACAGAGAGAAAAGGGTAAAAGCAGGGTTGGTAAAAATTGTTTTAAACTGTTTAAAACATGCGCTTAAAAGATGTTTGCAACATGTTTTTTTATGATACTGTTTAAAGCATGTATGAAGCATTAAAAACATATTTAAAAAACACAGTGTTTTGTTCTTTAAAAAAAAAAAAAAACATTTTTTACCAACCCTGGTAGGAAGAGAGAAAGACGGAGAGAAATGTAGACTAGAGTGCGAGCAAGTGTGTGCTGCGAAGTTGTTAAACGGAAGACTGAGTCACACGCGGAACGGACTTAACTTTTGTTAGGAAGGATCGTTGCGATATAGACGAAACTTTGGCGGACACGAAGACGAGCAAGGACTTTTCTGATGAGCGCGAATTGACATAAGCCGAGACATTTTCGTGCGCACACACGTACATACCATATGAGTGCGCACGCAACGCACGTACAAACGCACGCCCATACAATTTGTCGAGGAATGTCCTCATTTTACAAAACTTACGAGAAATACCGGGACTAAAAAGAAATGCCAAAAGTGTTCGATTAATTCAATGCCGCCGTGGATCCCCGATTAGTATCTTATTATATAGAACGACGGAAACAAGTAATGTAAATGTATTAAAGAGGTTTAATATATAATTTTAATCATGGTTGTACACATATATATAAATATATATATATGAAAAAAAATATATATATGTGAACAGACAGAAAGCACCGTTCTTTTTATGGTGCTCGTTAATAAACGTATTAACATCCAACACGACATTGCACACCGAGTATATATTTGCACATGTACAATTATATACTTCATATTATTTACCCTCACGATGCAAATCAGATGTATAACTCTATCCCCTTGTACATATATACATACACGCAAATATATATGTATAATGTAACGTTAAATACACTAACAAAAGAACCTTATTATTTTCTTTTTATAGAAATTACGTTAATTAACTAATAGTATTATTCCTGTTGTTCGAATAGTAGACGTACGGTTCGCATTATTACCTAGAAGATAGCTCGTTATCTAGTTATTTTTATTTTACCAAGAAACGTTAATGTCACTATCATTATTATAGTAATAATAAGAATTATTATTGCTAATACTATTGCTACTTTATTATTACTACTACTATTATTAAAAATAATTTTTTATTATGACAATTATTCTCATATCGTCGTAATTATTATTGCAGTTATTGCTCCAACTATTACTCTAACTATTGCTATTAATTATTATTATTATTAGTAATCATTATCTATTAATTATTACTGTCCTTATCAGCAACATCTCCACTATTATCATATGTACGTCGTTGTCATCGATATCACCGTTGATACTCTATTATAGTACTTGGATAATATATGAAACTACTTTGAAACAAGCGCGTGCTATCGACTTGTGTGTCATGTTTGACATAACTTGGAAAAATTAGCTCTTTATTTGGCATCAATTTTAAGCCATTTCTAAGAAAGGTTCTATTCGATGTGCTTGTACGTTTCTCCAATTTTATCGTGCTTTTTTCATTGATTTTCTATTCGTCCTATTTAAAGAAATTTACAATGTAATGATAAACATAAAGACATATATCAAAATTTCTCTTTTCTTTTGCATCTTTAAGATCAAATATTAGAAAACAAATTGTAATATTCAAGAAATATTTTATTTACGGAATACTTTCGGTAATGTTACTTATTAAATTTTGCCGATGCATTAATTGCCGCGGCAATAAGAAATTATCAATGTTATATGTAAAGAATTGCAATTTACATAAAAAAAATTTCTTCACAACTTTTTTATAAACCATGAGATATAACCGCGACAAAATCATTGTACATATAGCAACGCGATAGCTGGTACATGTGTTTTAAACGATAATATTTAAAATATTTTCTGGCTAATTCACAGATGCACTGCATTTGTGATTTGATAAATACGCGTTAACATTGTTAAGAGGCAAATATTAAGCGATAAATTTAATATTTCTTCGCATACTTTCTATACTTTTTGAGGTACGAGCTATTTTTTAATAGTTTTTCGTCAATACTTGATCTCGTTTTCACATTTTTGTGTATTTCTTGAATTTAATATATATATATATACAGAGTGTTTGGGAATTAATGATAAGTCTTTCGCATAGGGGCAGAATGGATTAAACTGAGAAGAAAAGTCCTCTACTATTTTGCAATTTTCGCAATAGTTAACAAGATATAATATTAATTGCTAAAAATTGCCGAAAATTGGTCTTCAATAATTTTTTACTCAAATACTACCAATTTTACAGAAAGACGAAAATTGTTTAATTTCTTTTCATAGAACTCTACGAATTTTTTCAGAATTTTTTATCAATTTTTTAGCACTGCATTTTTTACCAATATGAAAATACAATATTAAAAAATTCTGAAAAAATTCTGAAAAAATTCTTAGAATTCTATGAGAAGAAAATAAACAATTTTCGTCTTTTGCAGTTCTTCTGTAAAGTTGATAGTATTTGAGTAAAAAATTATTGAAGAGCAATTTTTAGCAATTAATATCTTGTTAACTATTGTGAAAATTGCAAAATGGTTAAGGACTTTTCTTCTCAGTTTAGTCCATTCCGCCTCTGTGCGAAAGACTTATCACTAATTTTCAAACATCCTGTATGTATATATACAGACACACACATAATATATATACATATGCATTATATAAAACGTGGAGAGTTCCGTATTCAGAATATTTCGGCTATTCTGAGGATTGTTGAAGATACTTTAATATGTATATATGTATCTACTTATCTTGTTTCTGTATCTCGTGAAGATAAATATTTCTTCGTAATTCAAAATTTTTGCTGTAAAATTATAAAGCGATACTCACTTTTCGCGACAAAGTGAGATGTGAAATTATATAAAAATCTTTCAATACTAAGAAATATATGCAGATATATCATAACGTTACTAAAAGATCAGCAGAATCTAATAATGCATAAAAAACACGTAAAAAACGTACATTTGCATTTTAAATTGCAAAATTAAATCTTTATAGGCCTTATTTTACGTTTGTAATAGTTACATGTTTCACCGTTATGTTCTGAGTGCGGATATTTATTTGCACTTTAATAAATGCCGAATGTAGTTACCGCCTTTCCTCATATCTCTTCCCCATCCCTTAGTACTTTTGAATGCATGCGCGTGTATCTTGATGACACATAATGCGTGCCTCGGCAGTGCGAGAGACCGTCGGGTAGCTAATTTATTTCATAGATGTCAAGGTGGATGTCCCAATTACCAAATATGACATAATTTGAAGTACGACCGTTCATCGTTTTTCTCAGCATAGAATCATGTAAATATTCACTTCAATATTAAATTGTATAGTTACGTTTTGTTTATTTGTGAGACAAAAGTGTAAAAAAACAGATTTACTTCTCAAAACAAAAAAAAAATATTTATTTAAAGATACAATATTAATTGTATTCATAAACTCAAAAGCATTTCATGATTATTACTAAAATGCTAATTCGTAATAAATAGCTGTATTTTTATTTCAAATAAGCGTAAAATTAGTAGATTAGATACGAGAAAAGAAAACATACGTTCAGAAAAAAAAAAATACAGTTGAGTGAGTGCTTGCTGCTATTGGTATGTTCCTCTAGATTTATCATGGCTCAAAGTCCAATCACACGTAACAATTACTGAGCGCTCACTCAACCATCGTGTTTTCTGAAGGTAGCCATTAATGGATCAAAAGCAGCGCAATTATTTAATAAACACGATCTATTAAGAAAGTAAATAGAAGAAAACAAAACATCTCTTTTATAAGAAAATGTTAAATTTAAAAATGGTAAAATTTATTTAAGATGATATATTGGCTCACGCAAGTTCGCTGTCATCTTGCAATATATATCATGAGACGTTGATTATTGGAATGTCCTTTTCGCTCGTATTTCGCACGGTAAAAGAATCAAGCGGGGCATTATGCAGTTTCTGTGGACAGCCTTCTCAAAGCAAACGTTACCATACCATCGAGTACAAATTGATCTTGTACGTGCGTGATTCCACTCAGTTTGAAATCCGAGACAAATAGAAGAGGGAATGAAACGAGAATCAAACAAGTTTCGTCAAACGGTGAAAAGCATGCATGTGCGGTTTACGTCTCTGATCTATCTTTCCTTATTTCGGATCTACAATAGATTTTTAAGCCATAAGGACGAATCATAATCAATTATTCTCCTCCGCATTCGACTGTAATTGGTCAATTTCTTACGGCTTAAGGCTTAAAACGTCTATTGTAGATCCGGACTTAGGCCAGGAGCCGAATGACTTTAATATGATTAGAATAATTTTACGTGAAAATAATATCTCAGTCAAACATGTGTGTCACGTTCAATCTTTCGAAACTTAACTGTCATGTGAAAATTTTCGTAATGAGTCTAATTTCAATCGGTAAGTGGCCATTTGAACGATCGCAAACGCAATCTTTAATAATTCTGTACATTCCCAGACAACACGCATGCTCGAAAACAAAACATAAGATGTCTCAAAAGCATGTTCTTAAAAATGTCTCATGTCTCGATTTTCGATTTTTTGTTGTCTGGGTTTTGATTGTTGGCCTACACAATAAAACCCACAAATCTCTTACATGCAATACCGATAGGATTTGCGTGGCGTTCCGAGCATAGGCAGGATTAAAGAATAGCAAGATCAGAGTGTATGCGATTGTTCGTATATTAATTAGCGGCCAATGTGGTATCGTATAGTCATAAAAAAATCAAGAAGCCTGTTAACCGCAAAGATTTATATAACGTAATTCTTCCTCGAATGTGTATGAGCGACGAGACAGGAAATGATTCAGTAATATCAATAATGACATGATAGAAAGGAATGTAAATAAACGGAGTTGCTGGCTGTGCTGTGTAATTGTTATAATGGCAATATGTTATACATATATATAAATATAATTAAATGTATACAAACGATATATATACACCGATTCTGCGAGCCCGGCATTACCATTAGACCATGCGTAGGCGAAAGTTGCTACTGCGATCGAATGACCCATTTTCGGGTCAAATTGAATAACATTTTTTTCGTCATGTATAACTTGTTCTTTTACAGTTTTATATATTGGATATTTGATTTTGAATAAGAAAAGCTGTACGTAAAATATATACAAAAAATCAAGTGTAATATTCCAGGCACAAAAGAAAATTAAATTGTGACTATAATATATAATTTTGCTTATTTCTCGTTACTTTTATTCAAACTATGAAACGTTATTTCTTATCGTATCCAAAATTTGATACGAATTTTTTTTTATTGTTAAGAATTATCCGAAAACGGGATAATTATTTCTATTGACGACAACCGTTTGCTCTAACAAGATTTCGTAGTCGCAGGAAGTAACAAATCGCGCATTGAATAAAAACATTAAAACCGTAATTGTTTAAGTTAATATACACGGAATCATAGGAAATATTTATACCGTCCGAAACGCGTCTCTTCTTACGATTAAACGCACATTCATTAATAGTGACAACCAAAAATTCATCATGCTTGTATATGCAGAACGAAAAATTTGTACGTAGAATGCCGTTTAGTAGGAATTATTTTTAATGTAATTTTTATTCAATTTCTTTTCTTGGCGAACAATTTTTTCACCGAAAGAATCGATTACAGTTTTCAGCAGCCTGCGTAACGTTGTAAAGTGCGTAGACAAATTGTTTATAAAATATTTTATCTGGGCTGATAATCACGAAGGAAGTCGTAGATTGAAAAAAATTAAGAATAATTTATAGAATTCTATACGACTGGCATGTAACATGTGTGTAAGATCTTTCGCGCCACGTTTCTGAGAAATTAATCGCAAATTACATGAAGAAGAAATAATCCTGTACAGTTTAATGATTCTTTTTGCGAGCGCTTCGTAATATTAACAATATATTACTATAATATGTTATATACATTACAGCCATGTAATTATTTAATACCTTGTGTTGTAATTGATATTTGATATTATATTGTTTGCATATAGTAATATATTATTAATATTGCTATACATATAAATAAATATTGTTAAAACCATAAACGCTACAAGAATGTATATTTCTTTTCGACGCTTTGTAAGTAAATTATACTCGGACTTTTTAAAGAAAACACGTGAGAGAAAAAGACACGTATTACTATTATATCGGCTACTATACCCCCCAACCCTATAAAAAGTTATTTCGCTACTAATTTTAATCAATTCTCCCAATTTCCCCAAGTAATCATCGAGTCATATAACAATTTAAATTTTACGTTGCGAAATACATTATCTTATTTATATTTATCTAAAGTATTAATAAGTGTAGTAGAGTTATTGTTATTTTTAAATTTTTATTCACATTCAATCCTAAATATATTTCCTCTAAATTTTTTATCATTAAACTTTCTACCATACCTATTATAATCTATTATTTTGAGCTTTCACACTGTCTTGTTTAACTGTCTTAGACTGATACTGTCTTTATTTCAAAAAATGATACCGATATTAACATCACATTAAGTAGACAGGAGCGATATATACATTTATTTTCTTCAATTAATGTTTATTATAGTATGAATAACATGTTCAAATTTTCTAACAAATTCCTTAGAAATTTCATGATTGGAAATAGATATTTCATCAATAACAACGGTACAACATGTCTCTAAAACCTCAGTCAAGCCGTAGATTTTCACAAATGGATGATTATCTAAATGCATATATTTTTCCATATTGACTCCAATAGTACAAAAGTAGGAGACACTTATTACAAGACACTTATTATTCTTTCCACATATGGGTTTTCTTTTAAAACATTAGAGAACATGTGGCTGTTACGAATCGAAGCTTTAATTTGAAATTATGCTCGTTTTTAGGTCAATAAGTGTAAGTATTTTTCACTCGAAATTGGACAAGGTTGCACGATTTATAGGTAACGAATAGGTAACGAATTTTATATTTTAGATAACGAGGATCACTTTTCTTAATAATTTTATCGTTAATATAATATTCAATTTTACTTCATTTATAATTTAATTTGAATAATTTTTATAATTATTATTATTATTATCTTTGTTATATTTATAATTATTAATATTATTAATATTAAATAGGAAATATCTGGATGGATCACGGTTAGATTTTAGAAATGATATAATTTTTGATGGAGTAAAAAAGGATTGGTATTTAAGAACAAAAGCTCTTCTTCTTTTTCATAATCCTGTTGCTGAACGTGATGTGACTTCTCTCATATGCCTGTGATACGCACGTTGGTTATAATACAGTCATATTACAGGGACCTACAGTTTAGCGATTCCGAACGACGAAATTTTGTTAAAGAAGCTCTTCTTTGGCAAAGATACTGTCTCGATGGGTTGCCGCTTCCTTTCGAAAGGAGAGGCGAGTGAATGAAAATACTTTGGTTCTTTCGAAATCAAACCCGGGATCTCTAACATAGCAGACCAGTGCGCTGTCTGCTTTGCCACGTTCACTCTTAAAATTGTTTGATTTCAATCAAAATGTTTGATTTGAAATGTTTGATTTGAAATTTGATTTGGATTCGTCGTCCGGCCCTTTTAGACGTTTGAAAATTAATAATTTCCAAAACCAACTCATCATCCTTGAAAGGATGTTTTAGACAATTGATGCTGACTCTTCGTCAGCGATAATTAAACATTGAAGTCGCTATGCTCTTTATCAGAGCGACAGGTTTTTTTCAAGCAATAGGTCTAGTCTAGACTTATTTATTTAATTTAAAAAAAATTTGATAACACCGAAAAAGATTATAAATCGAATCGACCAATTTGCCTCTTTTAAAAATAATAAATTTACCTTCTTTTCTTACAAATTAACTCAGCTCGTCTTTTCAGCTAAACTTCCAAATTTGGTTCTACAAAATTCTTAAGGTAAGAAAGCCATGTAATCTCGTTCAAGGTTTTGACTAAATAATAAACAAGGCAATTAATTTTGAAAAATAATCACTCGATGACTTTACAATAGATGGATTCAAGAAACTTTTCTTAAGACAAATTCCAGATGATTAATTATTTGGTCCTTATACATATAATTGCAACAACTCTCCGCGCGGGTTTCTTAACACTTTTTACTTAGAAATATAAAGAAAAAGGTGGGTTCTTATTCATGCGAAATCAAATATAAAAGCCTCTAGCTCATTTTTGCTAAATTAAACCTTAAATTAACGATGTATTATTGGAAAAGTTTAAAATGTATTATATTCAAAGTCTCTATAATTTTTGCTAGTAATTATAGAGATTTTGGAATGTACATACTAGTAATTATGTTTGGTAAAAACGGGCTGAAAATCTGCATTAAAAAAACATAATTTTATAATTCTATTTTTATTCAGGCGCATATTATAAGACAAAATTCGTTAAATTAACTTGTTTGAATATTCAATTCCGAATTTCTTAAAATTCAACAACTTTTATTTCCACAGTAGGAGATACGAAATTGAAATTTTCATTTAAGGTTCCATTAATAAACATTATATCATTAAAAGATTTATTAAATAAAAACGTAAAGATTGTTATTGCAAAACCAGAATTTTCTTGAAATGTGTGCAAATTTTGTGTTATAATATACATGCATTTTGTATACGATATCTTATACATAGCAAAAATATAAAAATTTATAAGCAATTTTTGTTTTTTATATTTTATATTAAAAAGATTTGAGTCTATTTTTTGTGTTGTATTATATTTTATTATATTGTATTGTGTCTGATTACTTTTGTATATTATAATTCTTTCTTTATACTTTTTTTATTTTGATATCAAATAAATACATTACATGAAAATATTAAATTTGTATGTAATAAAGTATACATAAAGACATTCAAATCCAGCGAACCTCAAGTTACACATAATGTACCTCCTATAGTAGTTGTGTAATTTGCCATAAGAATAATTGTAATATATTACCGCAAATGTAGATGACTTGGGACAGCATGTATTTTTGTTAAATTCAATCATGGAATCCATCCATGAATCTCTAATGGAAGTTGAGTTTTTTACACTTCTTTTAGAGATTTATGGATGAATTCCATAAGTGAATTTAATAAAAATACATGCTGTCCCAAGTCATCTACATTTACGTGTGTTATACTACAGTTGTATTAATTGTTACATGTAACTTGGTATTTGCTGAGAAAAAGAGAACTACCGTTAAAAATTGGCGGGGATGGTGGAGGTCCTCTACAGGTCGATTCATTTTTATTCATTTAAATTTTCTTTACAATTTTAAATTAAATATAGTTTGCTTATAATTACAAAAGTTTCAACTTTATTCAAATTGCAAATTGCAGTATGATAAAGTAGCACATTGATTGGTCCGCCATGTTTGAGGAATTCCCGTCCTATATTTGAATACCTATATATGTGTTATTTTTAAATTTCAACAATATAATTAAAATTAGATATTTTAAAGGTATTAACAAATAAATTTCTTACATTTGATGCGTTCGAGGAGATGCTATATTAGCGCTATACTTCTGTCATTCTATCTTCGTTGTTTATTAGGCGTAAAACAAGGATAAAATGACATAAATAGCACTAATAGCGTCTCCCCGAACGCACCTATTATGTATTGGTTTTGAATCGTATGAAAGCTCTGCTTTTTTGCACGTGATGATAGATAGCAGCTAGAGTTTTTATTGGATATCAGTCATCGCTAATCTCTCATTGTATCCAGTGTGCAATAGGCATTAAAGCCTATTCATAATCGATTCTTATATTAAGACCATCTTAAGTAATGTTCTAAGATATTAATACTACTTTCTGATTGATTCATGATATCTTAAGACTGTATTTAAGACGATCTTAAATATAAGATCTAACTGTAAATATAGACAAAGAGAAACCTGAATATTAATTTGATAGATTTTAGTTATTTCAGCGATTTATTTCCATCAGGAGTACCACTAAAAATGGATATTAGTTGTGTAGTTTACATCCATTTTTTCAGAGGGTAGTAGTACGCGGCGGTATTTTGCGGTTATAGGCAAAAGGCTCTCACGTTCTCTCTCAGATTTCTCTTCAACCAAAGTAGCGCAAAGATCCTCCATTTTTTACTTATAACTATATTATATTAAAAAATTATTAATAATACTAAGCACTTATTGCTTATTGCGGATTATAGCCACCAGGTCAAAAATGGCGGTCGAAATAGCTAATAGGAAAGTTGTCGGTTCAAATAAAAGGATTGCGCTACTTCGATTTATTTAGAGTTAAACCCTGAATTTTTGGCATAGAAAGTAGCTGCGTGTTACGCTCTATGGTCTACGATACGATCGCGACGGTTCTAAGAGTAGACATAAATCTGATTTAGTCGTCACAAGGAATATATATATATTATTTTTGAAATAAAATATTAAAAAATATGAGAGAGAGAGAGAGAGAGAGAGAGAGAGCAGCAGCAGCAGCAGCAGCAGCAGCAGCTCTTAAAGCAAATAATAAATAATAAATATGATAGAATGTTTAATAATAAAAAATTTAGAAAAATAGAGGATTACATTTAAATATCACAATGATCCAAAATACATTTAGGATTGAATGTGAATGAAAGTTTAAAAATAACAATATCAATTACTAGTCTCTGAACAAACCCTTCTCTTTCCGTAAAAGAAATCTTTAGCCATATCTCCAGAATCTCATGTGCTGAATGTTCTATTTACAACGCCATAATTCTCGAAAATAAGTGGGAATTGAGGAATGAATTCATTTGCCGTTTTCTTATCGCTAGTCAAAAAATGAAATCGCTAGTCAAGAAATGAAATCGCTAGACCAAAAAGAAAAACAAAAGATGAGTTTTCAATCATGTTTTTAATTTAATTTCAATATCATATTTTTAATTTATTTTATCAAAAAATATTTTTTAATATCTTCCGCAAGACACATAAATCCGGTAATTCTTGCGATGTCGGTAACACAAAATTAAATAAACGAGCAAAATAAATTATTAGATGCAATTATGGGTCTTTTAATTAAGCGTTAGCGCAAATATTCTCTTATTTCAAATATTTTATTTTGACATCATCAGCTTTCCGCATATCGTTTCGTAATAATTTCTCGGTAATTATCCGATTATCGGGAGTAAATAATGCATGATTTCGTTTATATTTTATAACTTTTTTATTGAATGAGTCTAACCGTTATCAAGAAACAATGTTGTGTTTGTCGTACATGTTTAAAAACTGGTCTTTATTAAAATTTTTTATGTGATGTAATCAATGATATCAATGTGTTTCTTTTTTCTTTCATTTTATAATGCGCACTTCCGCGTTGTAAAGAACATACTGCAGGTCTGTTCGTCAAGTTGCAGCTTTGCATTTAATTATTTAGCTTCTTCTCTCTAATTTGCTCCCAGGTCTGAATATACTTCATATCTCGTTTGTAATACAAGAAGCGCATCCAAAACGGACAGATCCTGCGACATGGACCGATGTCAACACTCATGATGTATTTACTGAGCAAACATCTGATTTATCAAAAGTATCGTGCAAGTCAAAATGCGAATTCTCTGATATAATTTGATAAAAAAAATTCTGCACTAGCGTATATATATGAATGAATTGATAATACATCATCAATACGTAATCATGTAAACTTATCGATATTCCATATTATTCACTAATAGAGTTTAGAAGCGCAGGCAATACACCATGAGTCGATACGGTTACATGAAAATATCTTGTTACGTAACTTTTCCAGGCCTTGGACAAGACGACATTCATAATCCGCAGTCGCGAACTATCTGTTTTGTTCGTAGAGCATTGTAAAATCAAATTATAGGCCTCCTAACGATAGATAAATAGGTATTATAATCTTAGAGCCACAGAGATTTGTAGACGTCTCGTCAGATAATAATAAATTATCTCCTATTATTGCAACAAAAATTCATACAAAATGGCAAATAACATTAGCTGTCGATCTGCTAAAAAAAAAAGACATAAAAATTGTCTTCTAATAATACAATATTGCGTGCTCTTTCTCGACGGTAACATCTACACGTTTACCAAATTATGTATAAATTATTGTAGAGAAATATAACTGAAAAATTTTGTGTCATTAATTTATTATCACCTTTCGTAATATAAATGAGATTTTTTTAATGTTTTCTAGATATAGTTTTTCATGAAATGCCTATAAATCTCTAGGACTCTCATAAACTAAGACGGTGTATCGTATATAATATTTAGGGATATTATTAGCTATAGGTATAGGTAAACATTGCCTATGTACAATCGCAACAGGGTTGCGCATACTACTTCTTGGCAATCCTAAGTAAAGCTTACAGTTTGAATAAATTTCTTTAGGTAATTATGTTTTTTTTAATAATTAAGTAATAATTCTATTAGAGAAATAACAGTACATTATTTGACTGTACCTGTTATCGTCGTTCATCAGCCATTTACATGTGACATTCTCTAGTTTAAAGTATCCTCATACATCTCATGTGAGTTTTGGTTCTGAGAAATAATTAGGATAATCATTTTACTATTATAACTGGCCAATAAGTATCTGCCACTTTTCTTAAATTATTATTCTATTTACCATATATACAAATAATATACAATAGTCGCGCTTAATACAAGTAATATTAAAATCTAAATCTCAATAATCATAGTAGTTATATGCATAAAAACTTGACTGTGTCTATAATCATTCGCTGTGCGCTAGCGTTGCACACTGGTGTGTGTATGTGTGTGTACGTACATATATACACATACACACACATATTTTTATATAAAATCTGTATAATCTACACGAGTCGCTTTAAGTATATTTTCTCTTTTAATCACAAAAGATACAAATGTTTATAACCACTACACAAGCAGGGGGTCTTGGGCGGTATCACTCTGGCAGTATCTTTTTTAGATACGGATATCTGATTTACATTCTTAGGAAACAATAAATCAGTTTACCGCTAGATTGTGCAAGAGGATATACAGAATTTATTTTCGCACGCTGAATCGTTGCGAACATAACTATTGTGTAAATAATAAGTTCAAGTATATAATTATTTCCGTATATAATAAGCATGCGTGTACAATTATTCCGCAATATATACATTTCTCTCACAAAAAAATTTTGATTTTTCCTCCTTATACAAAATTTGATTATATACGGACTATATAGTGTGATTTTCTTAAGGCCTTGGGTAAATATTGCTATTAATTTTATGTATAATTTATATCTTTATTATTTATTCCTCAACTGACATTTTTCTGAAAACTAATTTATTGATTATCATGTACTAAAAAGTTTAATTGTAATGCATAGAAATTTATCAATCTAAAATAATAATAGTTCAAAAGTATGTATCACAACAATTTTGGTTATTTAGAGCAAGTTAACACAAAATACGCATATATTGACATATATCAAAATGTGAAAATAAATTCTATATGTGTAAATATTATTGATGTATCTTCAGAGATTACGAACGATCATAAGATTAAAAATTTGCTATTTTCTTTCTGTTGAAAATTCGATCTGCTTACATGTGTATATATAGATATATGTATAGATATATATACACATTATACATATATACATATATATAAATATGTGTATATATTGTTATGTATATATTTATAGATACACATACACCTTATACATATAATATATATATATGTTGTGTATATAATATATATATATTATATACACAAACATATAAATATGTATACAAATTTTGTCTAAAATAAAATATTTCTGATTCAAAGTTACACTTTGGAAATTGTATTAATGCAAAAGAGAAATTTTGGAAATAATTAAAAAACATTTAAAATATTAAAGTTTCTGAAATAATATATATGCACATGCATTTTTTATCTTTGTCATTTATTTACAACAGTAAAAACATATGTGCATATAAAGATATCCTTACATGGAGCGAAGATATCTCCTGAAAATTCTTCTTTTAAAAACTTTATTTAAATCAATACCTTTTAATATTTTTTTTTATTTCACATCTATAACTTCTATCTCGGGAGATACATCACATCTTATTAAATTTCCAGTGTGAAGCCCGATATCCCCTAGTTTATTCATTTTCATCTGTTGTGCTACAACCTAAAGGAAAGGAACACTATATGCACAATATTCGTCAATAGGCGGGAAATTCCCAACCGATGAATATCTTACTCTTATCTCGATTAAAATTTATTTACAAAAGTAGGTCTGTACAAGTATTTTTCTGTTGCGACATAGGTCTATCATAGCCTTGAATGCAAATAGACCGATTTTCGAGTATAAAGACATTGTTGCACCAACAACATTCTGAAATATTTCGTAACATTATACATAAATGAACACAGCATAATTTTTCTTTCGAGCAAATGTCATGTTCATAAACAATCCAACAAAACAAAGTTTCATCTATTAGTATAATTTATTTTAATGAAATAAACACATGAAGAAATATATAAAAATCCCATCTTATGAGACAGACCCAAAGCAAACTAACAATAATTTTTTAAATATCTTCTATTGACTCTAATATCATCATTTATAATAATAGTTGAATATCTATTACAATATCATTTATTTTAAACATATAGTTAAAATAAAATCTTTTAAAATCATTTCTGGAATATTTGTCTAGCGTGTTCATTTAACACGCTCTTTTTTTCTGTATTCTCAAAAACATATCTTTCAATAATATATACAATATCGATAATGCTGTTCTCATGCAATAATGTCTTTACAAATAATATGGTGTTTGCCGTATTATCATTAAAAATCATTTTTTTAATCCTAGCCTTTTAACTCTAATTTTAATAGGAATATTATAATTATAATTAAGATTATTTGTACCATTGATTAGGTGAGAGCACCCACAGTTGACCCCAATAAAATTGAATGTTTTTTACCACAAGCGCTCATATACAATAAACTTCCGAATTTATTCTCTTATCAGAGATAAAAATTGAATGTCTTGTTCAATTTCGTTCATTCCACAGGATTCTAAGAAATTTGCACGAAAGTATACTGTAGTCAAAAGAACGTTTGCAGCAAGATGTTTTCTCGTTTTTATCACTTCGTTATAAAGTGGAAGGGTCACAATTTGATTACATCTTTACGAATCAGAGAATCACTCGCCTTTTATTTTATTTTTTTCTTATTCAAAGAGTGCCAATATATCATCGTTAGAGGAAGGATTACCACTGCTAGCTCCGCTACTAGGTGGAGTGTTTAGATCCGGTGGATCGAGATACGACAGAAGTTCCATTGCATCCACATTGTCTGGCAAAAGCTATAAATAAAAATAGTAAATAATATATTATTAAACAAATTTGTAAAACGCGATTTCGATTTAAAAATATTTCGGTCTGCAAAGATATGACGTGATAATTTAAAACAATGCAAAGTACTTACATTTAACGCCTCTTGTCCGGTACCTTCTCCATCTATAACTGCGGCGGGATCGAAATTTAAGTCCGACGGTATGTCTGCAGCGGTGTCGTTATTTATGGTTGTACTCGTATTACCGGAGGTGTTGTGGTTTCCTGTGGATTCTTGCGACGCGGGCGGAACGCTCGGTGGCCCACTGGCACCACCAGCCGGCGTGTGAGGAGTAGATTGCGGAGTGTGTGGCGTATGAGGAGTATGAGGCATCTGTGATGCATACATCAGATTTAACATTTGTCGAATGTAGTAGTACTTGTCAAATTTAACATCCACCGGCAATGTAAAATTTTTAATCTTGGTCCGCTAAATAAGATAAACATTGAGGTCTACAGCAAATTGTTTTTATTATTCAAAATTATTATGCATAAAAATCTAAAAAAATCTCGTATACCTACTTTTGAAACCTTTAAGAATGAATTTTTATTATAACAGGAAATAGTATCTCTCTTTGTTTACAGACTTAAATCAAAGTAAGAAGTAAAAAAAGTGATATTGGTTATAAAAATTCATAACTTTTATATATATATACAATATAATTTTATAATTTTATATTATTTTATATTTTCTTTACAGTTTGTTAGGGTGTGCTATCGAACAAATTTTTTTAAGATATAATTGATACTTGAAAATATGTACTTCAGATGAAATAGTAAAATAATGTTGATTTTAAAAAGATGAATTATTTGATTGAGCATCTAGAAATGTGAAAATTTAATGAATAAAAAAATCAAGTTTTTTTTTAAACAAACTTTTACAGCAAATTAATTATTAAATTGCGTTTATTTTAATTAATCAAAATAAGACAATACAAGAATACTAAAATAAAAATATTGTATGGCTCAATCTATGATGTATACGATGCTCCTCTATATAGCTCCGCTATAATAGATTTGTACATAAGACACAGAACATAATTTTCCTATCATCTTTTTCCTATCATCTCTAATTTATCAAATCTGTTTTCAGGAGATTCTTCTTCAATTTCAACTATTTCCTGAATTATGGAATTAAGTAGTACATAAATTTTCCCATTATTTGATTAGTAGCAAAATAAACATTTTTTTTTCTAATTTATCAAGTTTTTATAAAGAAGCTCGTTCAAATATTTTCTAAATATCTCCGTAAATATTGTCTGTTGAGTTTTACAATGACATTAGTGAAAAAAATGATATAAAAATGAAACTAAAAATTCTATTTTAAAAATAAAACCTTTATATATTCATTAAAATAAACGTCAGAAAATATATAAAATACGAAAAAAATCCAAATTTTTATTTGTATAAAATATTAGTGCGGTCTTCAACTTAGGTCACTGAAGGTCATAAACACATCGTTTTCTCGTAATCTTGAAGAACAAACAATTGGCATCTTTGTACATACATATAATCTCAACATTATTAAATTTTTAAGATAGAAATTATTAAGTTTTTAATCCCATCGTTTATCCATTCTTTTATAATTTACAATAAAAAAATTTACTGTGTCTTAAATGTCGAACATTGCCAGCGAATGATTAATATTTCGCCACCATTTTTATGTATTTCGAAATAACTATTATTCAAGCGTAATCGACATTAAATCACGTACCTGGTCATTAAGTGATTTCTCCATGGCATTGAGAGGATCTAAAGAATTAACGGATTCGTTTAAGTGCGAAAGCGGACCCGTTCCACTGACATAATCATTATTGCCAATAGTATTTGTCCCAGAATTTATTTCGTAGGTTCCACCGGACGTGTTTCGATGGTTTATGCTATTATTCGGATACGTGGAAGATGTATTGTTCATCATCGAACCGCTCACAATACTGTTCATATCGGGTGGTATATAAGGACTCATAGCTTGATTCATATCCCAATTATTCATAGTTGGCATATTCATACTGCCTGGCGACATGGCCTTGGTTGTTCTCTTACAATCATTTTCTTCTTCGGATTTAATACCAGTTAAATTCTTCGCAGGTTTCCAATTAGCGAGTGAGTCTATCGTCACTTCATCAACTTCCGTGGTATTTAATGTATTCAAAATACCCCACATATACTGATCAACCTCTAGACCTTCCAGCTGTGCAGATTTTCTGTAAAATATGCGACAATTTGTTTCATTTTTTAAATTCTAATAAATGCATCAGAATAAAGATTGATGATTTAGTTATACTTACGAACATACTGGACACCTCCAGTTACCTCGTTCACAATTCATTTGCAAATATGATTCCAAATCGAAACACTGTATATGCTTGCACTCATGTCCTCTAGCTGGCAGTGTAATGCGTTTGTGGGTAATAGGACATTTTAAGAGTACCTGCACATAAGATGCGAATGATTTAAAATATTATCGATATTGCAGAGTTATAGGATTTTTAAGTATTATTCAATGCTTTTGTGAACTTTACCTTTAGTGCTGTTTGTTCCACTACATCTTTTTCCGATTGCATGCCATTATTTGACATGGTATTACTGAAGTTTCTTTTGATTTTCGTTATACAGTGCTCTGCCGTCAACAACCTCTTACGTAGTAATCCATGAAGTACACTTCGCACACTAGGTCGGTGAACCAATTGAAGTACGAACAGATGCGACTGTAATATATTATAATATCATAATATGTATTCTCCACAAAGAATGTAATTATAAGTTAAAAAAGAGGAAAAAAGGAAAGTGATTTTAAGTTCATAATTAATAAATAGACATGTACACATCTTACGTAGATAAACTCGATAAAATATGTAAAATCTATCTACGTGAAATGAATACTCGTTCTTAAATGTACAATTCACAATGCAAAGAACATCTTATCTTCGAATTACGTAAACGCTATCGTTTAATTATTGATATCCTCAAACTTACACAACAGCATGCAGATACGGTAATCTGTATTGTGTTCCTTCCTGCTTGACAGACGTCCTTCAAGTAAAGAGGCTTATGGGAAGCTTTGTTGTCCCCGCGGTCGATTACGAGAGGAGTTGCGTTAACGGAGACTTGCACACTCGCCGGCCAATTCGTGTTCATTTGTCTATCTTCGTGGTGGAAACATTTAAGCTGTAGCTCCAAATCTGATCGCCACACTAACGTTTGATGCACCGTGGACTTTAGTTGAAATACATGATTGCTAACAGCCAAATTATGCTCTAGGCGGAAAGGTGGAAGAATTATGCCGTCTCTTACGGGGAATGTTAGTCTCAATTCGTCATCTGAAACAAATAGCAAAATCCCAATATAGCCGTTTTAAAGTATTTATATATAATGCAAAATGCGTTATATTTCGCAAATAAATGTTTAAAAAAAAGCATCTATATGCCGTGCGCATTAAATTTTTCAATTTTACATATAACATACATTATTCTGTAATTCGGAACTAGAAAAATGGATATTGTGCATCTAATTCGATCTCTTCTGTTGATATAATTTCTAACTCAAGACTACCAGCTGTAAATGTTATGTTAAAATCAAAGCCTAGAATCTCACTCACTCTGAATGTTAACGGGCGATTTCATCTCGTTGAAATTAGTCTTGATATCTGAATTCGGACTGATGTAAGGCGGCATGCTAGTGGCGGGTGTCAACGGTGGTGTCGGATTGCCGGGAATGGGACTGTGCTGATAATTCACGTTGCCCCCATTCGTCGATCTCATCGAGACCACGTCTTGTTGATACTGACTGGTCACCACGGCAGACGCGCCGTACGACGCATTACTGCCACCGTATCCCGCGTTCGGCTGATGACCGACGAACTGGTTACTAACCGAGGTAGGTGGAACCATGCAGACACCAGGAACGCCGTTACTACCATAGCCGTATTGGTTTGCCACGGCGGCCGTCTGAGGCGGGGTATTGTAAGTCGGCGCTGTTTGCCTCATATTCGTTCCTCGTATCATCGTATTAGGTCCGAAACCGGCCGCCGTGGGATTCATGGTTTGCATAGACTGATACTGTTGTTGAAAATTTGGCCTCGTTCCGGTAGGATAGGCATTCGGATAGGTCGGGGCCGTTGTCATGCCGTTGAAACCCTGCTGCATAGCCGCCGGATTCTGAGCAGCATACGGTACCTGCTGTCGCTTTTGCATATGCATAGCTGGGTTCGGATAAGGCGCTAATCTCCGCGGATAACCTTGATGCGGCTGAACCTAGAAGCGCAAAGATACGGTATTGTTATCAGGAAGAACAGAAACGCGCCTTCCGTTAGCCGAGATACACGCTACTGTGACAAGCTAGAAATAATCGTAGTGAAAAAAAGATTTGGTACAACATATTTACGCAGAACAAATAAATTTCAATAATAATTTATCTCTTGGCGAATCACGGCAAAACTGAGAGACGCAGCTAAGTACATTTAGAATTACATTTTATGAATTAGGCGTCTAGATAAATACCTGCATCTTGTTCATTTGCATATTGTTGGGTCCCATCATGTTGTTCATGGCTACGTTACCCATGTTACTCATGGAGTTCATGGGTGTCATTCCGCTCATAGCATTCATACCGCTCATACCGTTCATACCGTTCATTGCTCCCATTGTCATAGGATTCATCGAGTTCATGCCATTCATACTGTTCATCGAATTCATGGAATTCATAGTGTGCATAGGGCTCATCGTGCCCATGCCGTTAAAGTTGTTCATCCCGACTGGCCCCATTCCTGCCATTGGTCCTCTTTGGCCGTACCCCGCATTGTACGTTTGGTGGGGTATTCCATGTTGGCTCTGCATCTAATAATAACGATTGACATGAATCTTTATTTAAAAGTTCATAGAGTTCTAAAGCAGTAAATAATTTACGAAAGATATCAAATATCATATGGCACGTAAATTTTGAAAGTATACTTTCTTACGAAATTATAAGAGATTCATTTTCAAGTAATCGTCCATCGCTCAGTAATTTAACACATCAACTATTATGATCGCAAATTTACTTTTTTACGAAATAGTATCATCACACACACACACTA
>NW_017304450.1:1244946-1248025 GCF_001594115.1 Trachymyrmex septentrionalis | reverse complement strand
ATCAACTATTATGATCGCAAATTTACTTTTTTACGAAATAGTATCATCGCACACACTTTCAAAATGAAACGACCAAAGTGAAATAATTAATCGATGCGATGGAATAATAAAAATTTATAAATCATAAATTATATTTTCCGCGTTATAAGAACATAATTATAAATTAACATGATTGTTAATTTATTGACGAGAACATTGTCTAAAATAACAAAATTATCGCCATCCAATTCTTCCAAATCTTAAATCATCGAATAACGTGAATTTTTCTTCTTCTCGATATTCTCGTTATTCATTCTTTGATGTTTTATTATAACGGTTGGAAACAAAATAACGGTAAGAGATATTAACAGAAATCGTATCATATTTTATCCAATTCGCATCGCCTTATTTATGTATACTACTCCGGATAGTAGTATTTCGATAGCGGCCTGTAGTAACGTATGAATCATAAATCCCCCTGGCCGCGTATTTATTGATAACGTCGTGAGAGCTAGCCAAACATTTACCTGATTGAATTGCGAGGGGATGTCCTGGCGGTCCTGCATGGCCACCACGCTGGCAGTGGCGGTGGCCGTAGCGGAGGCAGCTGCTACCATCGCCGCGACACGAAGTGGCGAGCCACCCCTTCCGTTCTGGGGTGGCACTGTGCTATGATAGCCGGATGATAACGGCTGCACCCCGACGTCTATCGCCGCCGTTGCTGATAGCGTTGCACCACCGCTGCCGATCTTCCCCGCAGGAAGAAAGCGCTCACTCGGCGATCAGCCTTCACGAGGTAGACGCGAACGCGCGGCTTATTGGCGCACTGAAAACAGAGAGCGTGACTCATCTTAACCCTCCGTGAGATAAAATTATCTTTTTGGAGAATCGCGGCTCGCGCGGTGATGCTCGTCGCGATCGTTATAGAAATAACTGTGCGTTAGAGAAACTGCGGAGTTGGCGTATCACAGACAAGAAGTGTGACGCAAGCGTACGCCGATTCGATTCTATTTGAGTCCTTTTTGGAACGGTTAATAGCATTAAATGCGGTCATTTCAATTATATATATATATATATATATAAACTTAACGTGTAAATAATTACAGTAAAGAGAGAAAGAATGTACGTTGTATCGAAAAGCTAATCGTCGTAGTGTTGAAGATAAATATTAGATTTTCACTTGCCAAGTTTTCCCAAAAAAAAACTTAAAATTGATAAAACAAAAATCACAATCATAATAATACAAATACCGAATTTGAAATATAATAATTTCAGATGTGCGTCATATATATTCTTATAAATCGTAGAATTCCACAGAGAAATAGACACTTCCTTTATGAGATGTAAAATAAATTTTTGGCACGTATTAAAGATTGATACCTTTTCCATATATGTCTCTTACGTAAGAAAATATATAAGTCTCTCTTACGCAATATACAAAAAGGAAGGGACAAAACATTGGAAATAATAATGAATAAGAACGGCATATGTTCAACTTCGTACACATCAATGCATTTAATCGCGTATAAAATGAAAAAGCTGTCAATTAGTCTGTCCAATATTAAGTAACGTAATAACTTGCAGATTAATAGTTAATATAGCATCTCAGCTCATTTGAAACGATCGAGCTTACAACGATATAATGCGCAATGGACGATAATACGTCGTCAATCATACTGGCAAGAGTTAATTCGGTTTAAATGGCAGTGTGAACTTTTGCATTTGCGACAGAAAAGTGGTTACCATTCGCCAAGTCAAGATCATACTGCAATCGATTCCCGCTAGGAACGAATAGATTTATGCCAATCGATATAGTCTGTGTTTGGCGTATCGCAACGGATCTTTATTTCATAATCTTTGCGACGTAGTAATAACACATGCTGGAATCATTCACGATACTTGAATAATTGAAGAAGGTCATATTTCCTACTCGGCATCGCCCAGTGCAAATAAATTTACGCTAGTGATAGATTACACAATAAGAATTGACGAGTTTTGAGGAAAACAAAATCTCCGCGATTATCCTCTAAATTCAAAGGAAAGTGTTTAATAATAACATTCGAGTGTGCTGGAAATTTATTTTATAATATTTCTGTTCATTTCAAATAAATTACATAGTTTGTATTGAGGCGGTGATGAATTTGAAACGCTAGGCGTTTATTACGCAAATGAAGAAAATGTTTTTATTATTATAGGATTGATTAAATGGCTTATGTTTAGAAACGATTTAAAGACATTTACGAGTATTTCTTTAAAAATATATAGTAAGGTCTATAATTCTCTTTAATTATACACTGAGAAAAAGAAATAGTCAAATTTAATAAATATTTAATAGGTCAATACTCTGTCAACTAAATATTTACTTAATATAAATAAATATTTGTTCATTAAAAAGAATGATTTTTAAATCGAATTAATGTTTCTTGTATCAAATAAATATGTGTTAATATTTACTCGGCAGTATTCAACTAAACATTTATTAAAATTGACTATATTTTTTCTCAGTGTGTGTGTGTGTGTGTGTGTATATATATATGTTGCGTATATTTATAACACAGAGGTACAAGATTATTTTTTAAATTATGAAAAATCAACCTTACATATAACTGAAGAAAATATAGACCCCTTTCTATACTAATTTTCAAGAAATACTCGTAAATGCCTTTAAATCGTTTCCAAACACAAGCCATTTAATCGATCCTAAAACAATAAAAACATTTTTCTTCATTTGTATATAATAAAGTCTATCAAACATTTTTCCAATTCATCCCACAGCCTCGAGTACAAAGTATACATAATTGATTTGAAATGAAGAAGAACGTCGCGATAGACGTGTCTTCGAAGGTGGCCGTCCCCGAAGAGCGTGTCCCGAAAGAGCGAGGCGAGAGCGGTGCCGAACCCCGCTGTCGTATTCCCAGCTGGCCGCGACGCCGCGGCGCGTAGCCGGCGTAGCCCCCATTGCTTTTCTGTGGGAAATGCACGTGCTCGCTATTCACACACCGCGCCACGCCGCGTCGAGTGGTACGTTCGTAATACGTACGCTTTACGCTTACCCCCGCGCGCGCCGTTGCCGCGGGGAAGCGGAGGAGCTCTTCTTCCG
>NW_017304450.1:1241759-1244846 GCF_001594115.1 Trachymyrmex septentrionalis | reverse complement strand
GTAATACGTACGCTTTACGCTTACCCCCGCGCGCGCCGTTGCCGCGGGAAGCGGAGGAGCTCTTCTTCGATGCACGATTTCCGATGGGATTTCCTCGAACGTTACGACGCCGCAGGCGTCACTCCCGTGAGGGAATTTTTTTTGTCCACACCAAATTAAAAGAACACAAATAAGATCTACGGATATCGAATATCGTCCCAAGTAGCGAGGCGTTTTCGATAATTCGAGAAATTAGGGGTAGGATTTTGCGTAAATCTATTCGCTTGCGTTTACCGCGCAGGTTCAATTTTTTTTTTTTTTTTTTTAAATAAATATTAATAAACGGAAAAGTAAAGTCTTCAAAAGTACGACAAATATTTACCGTATTTCGTGATACTGTCGAATCGTACCATTCTTTTTTTACACACACCGTGAAGTAATGTAGAAATAATTTGTAGAAAAATTCACAATTCGTAAAGAAAGATGGGGTTGAAAAAGAAATATTGCAGTTTGCTCTTTCATTCCCTCGAGGACATTCCGCGTGGAGAAACCTGCCTGGGGAACCCTCCAATTGAACGGTTTGGATCAATAACATAAGTCATGCAGGTTGCATGTCTAACGGATACAGGTTTTTATGAGGCTTTCTCTCGTACGAGGCACGTTATCAAATCCATCTTTAGAAAAGAACGAAAGTGCGCGGGAAACTTAAAACGCAACTTCGTGAATACGAAGGCCAATATGAATCTTTTTTTTTTTCGTTATTATATAAGGCTACTCGCCTTTCGAGTTGACAGCGAATACAAAGGCCAATATGGATCTCTTTATTATTACAAGCTACACTCGTCTTTCGAGTTGACAGGGACTACTGGCCGTACCAGGAATCTACGAGTCTGCTACGAGTTTGCGCGATGTAATTGCAAGTGTTGCCAGTGTCGAGATTAGCACGTGAAGAAACACGCGCGTAACGTGTAACATGTCCTCGCGATATCGACACGTGCGTACGGCAAGTTTTGCACGTGCTCGCAGACACGCAGCCGCGTAATATCGGTTTCGCGCAAAAGCAGAGAACGCGTCACAGATCCTTATCTAACGCCACCCGATTCTCCGTTGCGTAAACTTTCACGTGATTACGATGAAAAAACATTGATCGACACGTATCATGTTTTGTATTCGTACGTTGTAATATCCCAAAATATCGTATGACAGGTTTTGGAGAACGAGCTAAGAAAAATGACTGTTGTTCCAATCGTGCGATGCTATTTAACATCGAGAAAAAAACCGAAAAATTAAATGTGACAAATAGCTCTTGAATGCTTGTAAAAAGAAAAAAATTTTGAAGTTATTTTCCAGTTAGATTGAATTGAATTGAATCTCAAAAGAAATCCTGAAAGTCCCTGATTGTGAAAACGTTCGTTAAAAATAAAAAAATTCATAAGCGTTAATAGCTCCTTTGAAAGATTTTTGTGCAACAATTAGCTTTTATGTTATAAACTAAATTCCCTGGCTAAAAACTGACGGTTGATAAAATTGATATTCGGAAATGAAATTCGGGAATACTTTCGTTATATTATTATATTCGATTTTGTAATAACAATTTTAATTTTTATTTCATATTTGTAATAAATATGTTAAATTTAGCGTTACTGGAAATATTCAATGAATATTATATCATTTTTACTATATTATTTATGTATTTGTTATCATCTAAGTTTCTTGTTTTCATCTGCATAATAATATTGAATGTAATTAGAAAACAAGTCGGATTTTAAATCAAGATCTCACAAACTCGCGCTTCTGCTTTCTTTGAACTTCGCTAACACTGTTAGTCGCCTTGAAAACAGTTTCTTACTCTTAGTCATTATACTTTCTCTCTCTCTCTCTCTCTCTCTCTCTCTCTCTCTCTCTCATACGATTTTTAACTTTAATTCAACATATTTGCTATAAATAAGCAATTTATTTAATACTCTTTTAATTAATTAAATCATGACAAGTTTTTCCGTGACGATTCGGACTTTACAAGTTTCAATCAAAAGTTAAAGAGATCTCAATTATACGATTTCGATGGTGTTAAGTTGTATTTTGAATAAACGTAGAGTGCAAGAGAATAATAATTCTCTCAACTGATTCTCGATAAGATTAACCTTTATGCGTTTTTCTGAAATTCTTGATACAGTAACAAATTATTTGGATAAATTCCTACGTATTATATATTTGAATGAAATTCATCCCGTTCTTCCGAAGGCGCGGAACAAATCAGTGCTATCGTAGTTCAGCACAAAACGTTATCTGCACTCGATGACTATTAGCGAAGTGCTTAACAAGGAATCGGTATCTCTCGAGTGTACTTAATCGAATCTTTTGGGTGTTCGCGCACCTAATGGGTTCGTGTTGTCGATCTCGCCGGCAGATCTAATCGCATCTATTCCATCAACTTTTACGAGCACCGCAAATTAAGTGCCCCGACAGGTCCGCTGTCGGCACGGGTTTTTACGGGTAACATAGACTGGTAATTTATTTCACCTCCGCGTTCGAGCGTGGAACGATAAATAAATCCATGCGCAATGAGACGCGTAGAGTTGATGAAAATCGGCAAAACCGACTCGTGAACGAAGGCAACATCTAGATACATTTGTCGATCGAACATTGCAAAGCATGAATTTTTGCGCTGCTCGTCCGCAAAAACTGAAGAAAGGTTTCTCTTTGTTTTCTTCTTCTTCTTTTTTTTCCGCTCTTTTTCATCGCAGACTGGTAGAGAAGTTTCGCACACGCGTTGTCCTCGAGAACTTATGAAGCTCGGACAAAAACAAATTTAATAGCCTTTCCGTTGTATTCAATTCACGGCGGGTACGGGAGCACAAATACACGTATGCGCCGTCTGATCTACGAGGGTCGTGAATCGGGGACGTTCAACAGCTCAGGAAAATGTTGGGAGGGGACTCGATTCGATCGATTAACACGTGCGCTTTAAATGTTTGGGAGCTACAAAGCGATCGCAGCTTCGATGATTACAGCAGCCGATGTTGTACTAACGAGGCTCAATAGATTCATAAAACCAAACGGAAATCATTTCGACGCACTCTTCGGCTGCTTGTTAATGCTGACTGAGGG
>NW_017304450.1:1228286-1241659 GCF_001594115.1 Trachymyrmex septentrionalis | reverse complement strand
CTCTCTCTCTCTCTCTCTCTCTCTCTCTCTCTCTCTCTCTCTCTCTCTCTGGCAACGCAGAGTATTTCCTGTATCTGTGGCGCCATAAAAAAATCTAATATTTTACTTAATAAAATTAATCAATTAAATGAACCATTTATAAGGATCAATTAAACTAAATTAAAAATAGTCCTGTATTTTTAGAGAACAAACGAAGCTCCGCTGGATTTCTTCGTTCACTTAAAAATTGAATTGTATTTACGATTATGTTTATTACAATTGGACAAATTGTTGAAACTGTAGTATAGAAATTTTATACAATATATGTGCCTCCAACAAGCGTGTTACATTATCCAGTATCATTCTCTCATATCTACGTTTAACGTTTTCGATTACGAAATAATTTCCATCCAATCGTATCCACTGTATAATATTCCGTTTGTCACCCGAGCGTGTTCGACGTTTATCCTCCCCAATCTGCCAACCGAACGCGGGGCGCGCAGCGCACGTGTTTTTTTTTTTTTCTTCTTTCTTTTCGTGCGTGTAACGCACACACGCACGCATATACACACGCGTGCACGTATATACACAAGCATCCAGATATAGCGCGCGCAGAGAGGGAGCGATTCGGAGGTTGACGTCATCCGCGTCCCACCCCCTTTAAATTCATGCTGAATGCGACTACGACCGACCGACCGACCGACCGACCCAGCCTCTGCCTTTTCCCTTCGTTTCTCTTTTCCCTTCCCGTTCGTTCAGCTCGTCCGTTCTCTCCGTTCACCACCGCCCCAGCATTCGATGGACGGAGAGAAAGAGAAGGAGAGAGAGAGAGAGAGAGAGAAGGGGTGGAGGGGAACCCCTCTGTAGATCCCGCAACGGGTTTCTATTCTCGGATGTCAATATTTCGTCAACTAGAGCCCACTCGCCGCGCAACAAAAGGCTCCACCACCGGGGTACAGCCGTTGCTGTATGGCGTGTGAGAAAGAACGAGGAGCATGTATGCGTTTTATGAGAGAGGATGCACGACGAGCGGAGGAAGAGAGAGAGAGAGAGAGAGAGAGAGAGAGAGAGAGAGAGAGAGAGAGAGAGAGAGAGAGAGAGAGCGCGCGCAAGGCTATGGGGATCCAAGTGCTAGCTAGAATTGCGCAAAGGGTCAGACATTTCGGGTACGTGATCGACGTAATTCTGTTCGAGCTTTTCAGGGATATCTCCAAATTCTACTGGATAAAAACAAAAAGAACACCGGAAAGAATGATAAAAGTAGAAATCACGTAAACCGAAGCAGCAGGCCGCCTGTCGCGATTGAACGGAATGGAACGGGCATTTCGATTATGAATTTTTCAGTTTTAATCCCCTGCATTCTTAACGATGAGTCCTGTACGTTTTTGATGTTGCACGAGCGTTACTTCGAACTGAAGTTTTTGACATTTCTCTCGACTCGCAGTCGTAATCGTTTGAAAAAGTTTTTCACGTGTGTGTGCGTGTGCGTCGAGTCGATTGTACGATCGATTTCGCTAATACATAATTATAATTCCTAATTTCGGGAGGAATTTCGGCTGAAATTTTTCCGGTCAGAATGTCTCGCTCCAAATCTCTCTCGAATGTTGCCCGTCATTCTTATTTAGCGTCCCGACCGACGTGACGCGCTTTGACACGGTGACGAAGGCGAGTAGTAATATCGCGCCGAGAGAATCCTTGTACGAGATAAATAAAACGAGCCTCTCTCTCTCTCACGGCCGTCGCCGACGCATAATAGCCGCGTTCTCCTCGGCCACGCTCGCGTATGAACTCGGCTTTAAGGTGAGCGAGTGCAACCAGCGTCGTGTTTGGAACATTGAGAAGGAGCTGAGGTGTCAAAAGGCGATAAAATGTTGAGTGCGATCCCCAAATGTTTTGAGAGGTTCTTCGCGATCGATCGATTCGTAAAATCTCTCTCTTCCGATTGGTCAAAGAAACATTTTTGTTAAGTGAATCGTACCTCTCGTTTCCTAATTTTATGTACAACACAGACACTCATTCTTATCAAGAATCATCTGTATTTTATACTTGGAAACGTAGGCACACTGTTAAAAAGAAAACGTTAATTTTAACTTAAAAATGTGTAGTTGTGTGTTAAAATTAACACAAAAATGTTAATTTTAATATTTTTACGTGTCTCGGAAAGTCCATTATACGTCTTTTAAATTAAAATTAACATTTTATTTTTTACAATATATACACGTTGCATAAATAATAAATTTTCTTATTAGACTTAATTGATTTGAAACCGCGCGGAAGATCCTACATCCTACAGATATAGGTACATCCTTGTGTATAAGAATAAAAATATATACCTGTGGTAAGAACGATTATAATAGTGAAACGGTGAAACATGAGAGTGTATTAGATTTGATATTTATTAATTGGAAGTGAAACAAATATGATGACTGATGTATAGCGATTATCGAGTATTAGCTCGATCAATATACTGATTATAAGATAATCAAAATCATTCGTCAAACGAACAATTTCTGTCTAATGCTCCTCCATTTTCTGCGCAATCATATTTCCAAGTAGTACAACTGTTTGACGGCAGCAAGCCGTTTTATGAGGTAGCACAAAGAAAGCACTGTCGCGAAAGCGACTTTCACGTGACGGAGGATCCCGGAGGAGGCTCCAGAGGCCCCCGGGGCCCCTTCGCACGGTTTACTCGCGCTGGAAGACGGTACTGAGCATGACAGAGAGGGGAGGTCGAGTCGGAAGGGGGGGGGGGAGAAGGGGAGAGGTACTACAAACGAACGGCGGATGCCGATCGCAACACTTTGCTAAAATCAGGACAACGACGAGGAGGAGGAGGAGGAGGAGGAAGCAGAGGAGGAGAATGAGAAACGAGGATCCGAGAGAAAGATGAGGACGGAGATGAGACGAGACGAGACGAGACTGTTGAGACATCGAGTCCGCGACACGTAAACAGGAGCGAACGCCCGAGGTCGACTCACGGCGAGAATCGTGGGAGGATTCCCTTCATTTCTTTCTCTCTCTCTCTCTCTCTCTCTCTCTCTCTCTCCCCCCTTTTTCCCTTTTTTTCTCTGTCCGTCTCTGCAGTGTGGGTGGGATTATTAGAGAGACAGGGGCGCTGGAGAGAGAGGGGTGGAGACGACAGTGGGAGAGGGCTTTGATCTCGGCAGCTGCTGCATCGCATCGTTATTTTCGGGCGGATCGCCGAGACAAAAAGCATTTTTGCGGGACGCCTATCTCCTTTGTGGGCCGACGACGTTTTACCTGAACACATCGACGTATCTCTCATCTCCCAGGATGCACCGTCGGTGCCGTGTATTTCCCATTTAGGCTGCCCACCGACGAAATCGCTCGTCGCGGCCGACGTCGCGGTATACGCCGCGCGGGTTGAAACTTTCTCAAACCGAAGAATTTCTTTTGAATCTCTTCTTTATCGGAAAAAAACTGATAGTTCAACGAGTTCGATGAGTTCAACCGTTCGGAAAGTTTCCAATAACGTTTTTTTAAACGTTCGAAAGTACACATATTATTAAAGATATTTCGTTATCGAAAATATATTTATTTCACGTCCGTTTCGCAAAACGGTTGAAATAATTTGTGCACAATTTTCTTTTATCAAAATTGCAACAATTCGAAGATATATAGACTAAACTGAAATTTTATTTAAATATAAATAACGAATGTTTAGATAAAGTGTATTAATAATATAATACATAAAGCACAAAAATAATGGTAAGGAAGCAGGGAAGACTCTTGTACGAAGAATGCCTGGAATTCCCTCAGAAATGTAGAAATATTATATGAATACTGCAAGGGAGGGCTACGGTCCCGTGTAGTACTTCGAAATAGCGATCGGAAAAGAGAAATATCATCCTGTGCATCGTCAAACTAGGCGTGAAAATCGCGATGTGATGTGGACACAGATCGTTACGCGTGTGTAGGTGCATTGAGGTGGACTTAATAGGCCGTGGCTTTAAACGACCTCGGTAGAGCATTTATCATCCTCGACGTTATAGCGCGGATACGTGTCGCTATATCAAGTGTACCTAATTTAAAAAAATTGGTTGGCTTTACTATACAACTATTAAGATTGATTCTGTAGGTCAGCATTAATATATCGCAAAGAAATCAACCTACGCCACCAATTCGCTTACACCTCCCGTCCTTTAATTCTATTTCTAAGCCGCAAACAGCACGCGATTGTCGTCCCGAAAATATTACAACTAGTTGCTAGATCGAGGAAATTAATTAAATGGTGGACATGACGATTTCGACGTGTCGTTTTTTGAATGACGATGACACGTGTCCGATGAGGACTTAATGTTACTCCAATACTGAGAAAGTATTTGCTGAAGAATCTAAAAAATTTGGCTAGATACCGATCTAAAAATAATTTTGTTAGACCATCGAAATAATTTTGCTGGAAAATTTAAGCACGATATAAGCGGCGCTGCAAAATATCTTCATATTCTAGCAACCAATTTCGTCGTCCTACCTAATTGTTTTGATGGTCCGCAGCAAAATTATGTTTCAGATCTAGATCTCGCTAAAACTCTCAAATTCTTCATCGAAGTTGCTCTTTCAGCGAAGAGTCGAAAGTCACCGCGTAACACGGGAGTAACACGTCTAATGAGCTCTGTTAATATTATTATTATAAATATCTTTTTCTGTAGATATTCTCGATGGCGTACGACTCCAACCGGTTGTCGGCGTCGCAACTTTTCGATTGCTCCAGGTAGGTCAAAACCTTCGAAGCATTGCACGAGGAGAGCCAGTTACACTTGTAATCGGGTTAGCAGCGCATCTGGTGCGAGACCAGCACGAGCTGCTACGGGACGACATAATGAAAATTGGTGGAACTTTGATTTCAGCACACTGTTCCATCCTATATCGATCGAACGTGCGTGCGAACGCAAACGCGGAGCGAACTAAAGAAGAAAATTTACAAATACGATCAATACGTTTGTCTCAATAAAATTCTGCGGTTCTAAATAGAAACTGGTAGGTTGTATGCTTAATGTCAAAAGAGGTGCCATATATATCTGCTCTCTAAATTCTTTGGAGTGAAATCTAACGTTAAAGAGTAAAAATTGAGCCAGTCTTGAAAAAGAGTGCCTCGGTTTTCAACCTTTGAATGAGGTTTCACTCTACAGAGTGAGATTCACTCTAAAAGTTTTTAGAGAGTGACCGTTCAAAGGATCAAAAATAGACGCGAAAGACCTAATTGAGATTGAAAGGAGTAGAATTTCATTTCGAAAGTGTATCGCTGCGATTCTTATTGGTTGTCGACAAACGAATATCGACAACTAATCGCAATTGTTATGTTTTTCTTTTTTTAAATTATACATCTATCTCTTCGCGTTTCGAAAAGTGAACTTTTTCAAATAATGATAAAGACACGATGTGCGATCGCTTGGCGAAAGAGACTCGAGACTAACAAAGGATAATCACGAAGAATAATGAAGGATTTCGAAAGTACATTCTACTTTCGTGGGTTGCTCCAAGGACTTACAGCACCGACGCTTTTTAAGTTGTGCAATCTGGAAAGACGCTATTTTATGAAACTATATCCGTGGCTACTTTCGATGATCGTAGCTCCTCCCGCTTGGAATTTCATATCGAGGATATCTTAATAATAATCGTATAAAAACGGCGCTTTCGGAATATACGAGCATCACAGGACGATATCTTTGGACGACATCGTATCGAAAATCGTTATCCGATTTAATCGTTAATCCAAGTTGGGTTTAAGTTCAACGAATGCGCTCCCTGCAAAGTGACGTCTATGTATTGTTAGCGCAGAACTGCGGAGATCGATATATATATATATACGTGCATATACATTTATATTGTCTTCCTCAAAGTACATCGCGATACACTGCCTAGCCCCTATCCCGTTCCCGATCAACGAGTATATATTCTCTGTATCTCGTCTCTATGAGAAGATTCTGTCATTCGCAACAAATACTCGTGGCATTTCGAGGTGGCGAGGATGGATTTTTCCTACTGACTCGTTCGAAAAGGTCGCAACGACAGAGCGCCTTGAATGTGAGTTTATCCTCCTCCATCGTCCTCGCATTTATATGTGTATGCCTATATGTATATGTATACGTATACGCGTGCGTATGTGTGTGTTGTGTGTCTGTGCACGCCTTATTTGCGCATTTGTCATACAAGAATACACGGATCTTTCTTACCAGGTGTATATCCCAGTAACGGAACGGCGCGGCGTCTTCGTATAATTAATTTATCGTTTCAATCGTGTGCAACAGTCGTCAGGTCGATACCGCAGGCTGTATAATCTGTGGCACTTTAATCGCTATGCGCTTTCCATCGTGCGTTGAGAACATTTATATCGGGCGGGGGAAGTCGTAGGAAATTCTTACGGGATGCACTACACCCACGTAGCGTACTAACCCATACCTAATACGGCGTGTTTGTTTAGTCGAATAAATAATCAAAGATAGGCGTTAATAATAAAATAGGAACACTATCGTCGTCCTATTTATTTCGCGAAATTTTCGTCATGGGGTTGTTGATTAGAATTCCATCGAATTAATAATCATGTACCTACTGTCGTTACGAAGTAGCTGATATTGCCACGAGAAAGGGGAAACAATCTTATTGGCGTGAAAACTCTCTCGGCGTGTTTATAATTCACAATTTTTATGACTTTCTTGCTTAGTTAGATCCTCTATCTTTAAGAAACGTTTAATTATAGATATTAATCAGAATTAACGCTACTAATATTACAGGCTACTTGAAGAAGTTTCCACATTTATATTATATTTTATTTATTCAATAAATTATCGTGCACATTTCACGTTTAAATTTATGCGAATGCACACAGACAGACTGAGAGTTGTAAGAAGGAGGCTCGAGTTTCATTACTTTATCACCGTAGAAGACAAATACCTTTCCCTATATCTTCTCTGCTTTGACACGATCGAAATTCTTCACGGTAACACGTGCGACCCATAAGGCTACACCCGTGTAAAAGCGGAAATAACATCTGCTCGTAACAGATAGGAGAAGCCAAAAACTTACCGAACGTAACCGCAGACTTAAAACGAACTGTTACTTCCTTCCTTTCTGTTCTACGAGAAGGAAAGGCGAGACCGTAACTTTTATATATGTATACAATATTATATTTACACATACATATATATATATACGTATTTATTAAACAATATTATATACACATATATATGTATATTATATGTATAATATTATCTAAAATATGAAAATAACTAGTATATTATAAACTTCACATTTGTTACTCCCTTTATAATTAATAATTCTCTATTCACGTTCTGACGAATCGTAATCCAATGTACGGCAGGATATGTGATAAAATCATTGGCACAGCAAAAATATTGCAAACGCCTTGAAATATTTTCGTTCCTAACGAAACTGGCGCTAGTTATTCATAATAATGCGAATGGGGAAACAAACAGATTATACAACGGCGCGACATGCATCATGTCAACCTTATGTAAGGATCGCAATCCGATTCTGCAACAATACTATCAGTATCCAATAATTATGACTAGCAGACGGACACGAATGACGCGGTAAAATGCGCGCCGCACGATATGTTTGTCGTGTTCTCCGCGCAAGGTGTGTTTTACGTCATTTTACAACAACGCAAATAAAGTGAGCCAATTTTTTTCTTTACGATTGATTAAACTGCAGAAAGAAAGTATCGATTTTAAAACACTCGCCAAGTGCTCTAAAGCGTGAAAAGGAAGTCTTATCTCGTATATTATCGATGAAAGATAATCACGTAACCTTTTTTTCTTTTTTCTTTTTTTTCTTTTTTGACACGATCGTGTATTTACACGAAATGTCGCCACGTCCGTTAGGACGTGATGTCAAGAGTACGCTCGCGTGCTTTATCTGTACCTGACAGGCGAAACTAAGAAACGTTTCGTTTCATTAACGGAGCCACGCGACGAAAATACGCCCGGAGTCACGTGAAGAACTTCCGGCATCTCTCGCGCGCGAGAACGCGTGTCCTCGCGAAATCGCGGAAGATACCTCGCTGATACTCGATACAGAAATCGTTACGTGCGTTCCGAGTCGACTCCGAGTCAAAATACGAAGGCGCGAATTCGTCGACTCGCTTTAAAAAAAAGCGTTATCACGTTGAAGTTGACGCCTTGATAACGATCTGCGCCTGGAAAAAGAGGTACCTTGACACGAATACCGATATCTTCCTCAATCGCGTTCAGCAGTGCTTTCGAGAAAACGTGCGTACGTTCGTTGAAGACATTTTCACCGCCGTTTCTTTTTTTTTTCATGCCGCTTTTATCTGCGAATATCGAGTAAGACGAGCGAGTTTATCAGTGATTCAACCGCGGCTGTAACATCCGCGCGCTCGTAACCTCGGTCTTTTGTCTGCCCGCATACGTATGAATATGAATATGTCGAAATCCGCCACGTATCCGCCTCAAGGTTGAAGTGCCGTCGCGCGTGGAATTGTGCGCGGCATTCGGTGCGGGGGGGGGGGGGGGGGGGAAACTACTTGCTCCGATAACTAATGCGCGTGTCCCCGACAATTAATTTGCGACACTGAAAATAATGTTTGTACACGACGAAGTTAACGCGTTACAATTTGTACTTCGAGCTCAACGTGTGACAACTTTTTCAAATCTCATTTCGCAAAGATAACGAAACAAATTGTTTTCCGTGCGCCCGCGTAATCTACGGACGCTTTCGGACGCTTTAATTAAGTTAAAATTCTTTAGTTTTGATCACGCAAAAGTCATTTTTTTGATTCGGAGATTAGAGGTGTCTTTTATGTATTTTTGGAAAATCGAATCCGATGTCCAAATTGCTCCGTTTGCGTCGCAATTTTTTTTTATCGACAAAAAACAACTCGACACAACAAAAATAGCTCGATTTTCCAGTATTTTTAACTTACCAGCTTGCACATTAACTTCATAAGCTAATTGCGTATTGTCGTTAAACTTACCGTGTCTTTCTTTTCTTCAACCTGCATATTAAAAATTAGACCATAGAAATACTGGCTCTAAAAATACTGGAAAATCGAGTTTATTTTTGTGAAAGAAAAAAAAATTGTGACGTAATGAAGCAATTTCGAACATCAGATTCGGTTTCAGAGTGTCAAAATGCATAACGTAATCTAATCTTCGGATTGAACATTATATTTTCTTTTGTGTGCCTGTGTTATCAGAGCCGCGCGTTCCTAACTGAGCAGGTCGGATCTCATTCTATAAAAGCCTGCGATTTAATAGAAGAACAGTCGATATGGAACATTAGAAAGTTACGACGATAATAATAATCTGTCTCAAGCTTTCGCTGAGGAAAAATAGGTCTTAGTCTCGTTGACGGATCAGTGGTTGATATCGCGACAGTTTGAAGATAGACATCCGCGCGCGACAATTAGAAATTAGAAATGCATCCTCTCGAAGAGAACATTCGATCTTTCAGCAACGTCGAGCTGGTAATCGGCACGACGCGACACGTAAGAGGCATCTCTTTGCCGGCACAAGCTCGTACTCGTTGCGGCGGCAACGTACACGTTGCGCGCCGGTTGCATTTATGCAAATAATGGAGCGCGAGGAGAAGGTCCGTCCTGTCAAGATTCGGAGAAAGTTGTTTCGGGGCGTTGATTGGCGGATGACGAAATCACGGAAGCCGCCGGCCAATCGTTGCTCTGGAAACTTTCCCAGAACGCTTAACCCCTTTGACCGTTACATAAATATCACCCGATCCGCAGTGTGCTGTGTTACACCAGCGTATCCTGGACAGTGAGATAAAGACGATGGTCCCCGAGATTGTCGAGTCGGCGATCTGTCGCGCACTCTCCCACGTACTCAACATTGTAGACTGTTATTGCGAAAACGATATATAGTAAAACGACTTTCGATCTCCCTTGAATCTTACGAAGAGTATTTTATGAAGGGCCAAATGTTAAAGACAAATTTTGTAAATTGAAATTTTTTTTAAGTGGCTTCTACCAATATAAAATATAAGTAAAAGGGAGCACAACACTAGATGTCTTGAGCGAAAGTTATATGTTGAAAATTATAATTATAATAACGTAAACGTTTCGGTCAAGATTTCATCATCATCAGTACAAAAATAAAGATGTCGAAAATAAAAACATAAAATTAAACAACAAACGCTAATCAGAAAAGATTGTAAAAACGATTTTCAATTCGCTTGCGGTACGAGATGGCAGAGTAATTTGACAAAACTTGAACGTTACTTAATCGCTAATGAATTATTTTTTCTATTACACGTAGGATTCTTTATTACAAAAAGTAAAGTGCGACTCCGTGTGGCAAATATATAATTTCCAGATTCTAATTGAAGTAAAAAAAAAAAGATTTTTTAACACTATTACTTTACAATATTACTTGAAACTCTTATTCGTGCGAATTAATTTAGTTACATAATAAAAATTGCTTACCACGTATTTTTTGACGCAAAACCTCGCAAGTGCAATTCGAAGTTAATAGTATAAAATTAAACCATTTAACAAAATTGAAGGACTCTTTATATACAAAATAAATAACAATAAATAAAGGGCAAAGTAAGAGTCAACACATTTCTTTAAAAAAGTCATACGATTAAAAGAATAAAATACAAAATTAAATCACTTTGTATGTACTGATGATGGTCCAACCATTTTGTATGTACTGATGATTGGCCACCCATTTTGTACGTACTGATGATGGTCAAATCTTGACCGAAACGTCTACGTTATTATACTCGTATTATAATTTTAAATATATGACTTTCGCTTAAGACATCTAGCGTAGTGGCTGAATGCTCCCTTTTATTTAAATTTTGTAAAATTCTTTCTATTTAAAAATTTCATGTTTCTAATTTATTAATTGTAACATAAAAACTTTTCTTTAAATTTTCTCACAAAAAAAAAATAGATATTTTTCTTTCATTTCGCAATGTCATGGCACATGAACTGTGAAAAAAAAAAAAGAAATCGAAGCGCACATCGCGAGTTCTGTGTTTGTTACACAAACAAACAAAAATTATGAGGTAACTCTTAAAATAGTACTATCGGCAAAAAAGATTTTTAAAGATTAATATACACAAAACTTGTGTAAAAAAAATATTTCAATGAAAAATACGAATGTTTTCGAATATATTATCGGAATTTACATATAAGACAGGAAAAATTGAACATAAAATATAAACATATCTGACCGACGAAGACCGTCGAGGTATATCGTCAAAAAATCGTCCGCATATAGAAATCGATGAGACGGTGATCTCAACGATCTTGTTAGTGGAGAGACATAAAGCGAGCGAGATCGGTGACTAAGCCGAGTACAACTGGAGAGGCGCATACTTTCTTCGTCGTCCATTTATAGTTTTATCGCATGTATATATAGAGGCCTGGAAAACAAGGAAGTAGAGAGAGAGAGAGAGAGAGAGAGAGAGAGAATGTGCGCTTAGAGCCTATAAGTTAACGCGGTGGTACCGAAATAACGTCGTTTAGCTGCTGACGATACGGTAAAAAGGACGTGGCATAAATCGCGCAAGAAAACTTTTGATATAGTTCGAAACAACGTGCGATAATTTTATCTATGTCAGGGTCAAACTGACCGTGCGGATAACGCTAAGGCTAAGGAAATGACCTCGCAAGATTAACTTTATTAACATATTTTGAAAGAAAAAATTGTTTAATTTTTTTTTTTTTTTTTTTTTTTTTTTTTTTTTTTTTTTAGTTTTATTGGAAAGCGTCGTATGTAAGTGAATAATGGATTCTCATTGTATATCGAGTACAATACAATTGCCTCGATAATCTAACGCATTCAGTCCGATGACATTATCGATATCGACGAATTCTTTCGTGCTCTTAGTCCTCAAAAAGTCGAGTTTCATTCATGAAGATTGAAATTTGAATTAAAAAAATCTAAAAAGATCTAAAAAAATAGATATTAATCGTAGATATTCGTGCTAGAATATTTCTTAAAAAAAAAATAAAATAAATTTTGTATAATTAAATTTTACATTAATTAAATGATGAAATTAAAGCTTCGAGAAATCCTTATACAAAATTTTTAATTTTATAAAATTCGTATTTCGAAGATAATAAAAGAAATACACTTTTATCGATCTCTCAGTAGCGAAAGCACGGGCAATAAAAGTTTGACGTGAAGTTTCCGTAAAAGTAACTCGTGCTCGGTACAACTTGTACTAAGTGAATGTACGTTCAGTTAAACGTGAACAGAGACACGATCGATCCGAAGATCCTATGAAAAGTGATTGGTAATTGCGCACCGAGCTCTGACAGTGGCGTAGCAATAAAATGACAGATTTACAAGAACACTTGAAATCTAAAATCGATCGATGGAGATTTTGTTGAAAAAAACTAGTTTTTCTAACTTTAGATGAAAAATATTACAATCTAATATTTTATATATTATTACAATAAAATTTTGCTATTCTTGTAATTCTTTTATAAAACTGCACATTACGATAAAAGCAACATCGATGCTGCCTGTGTAAAAACAGTTTCTATAAAATAGCCATTTCCATAACAGTGATACACGATACAATAAAATACGTAAAAGAAAGCACTTTATTAACTGTATTAACTCTTGGAAAGTGCATCTCAGTGACACGATAACGATTTTCTTCGCAGTGAAAGGAAAAATGTTACCAATCCACCGTGTTTCTCTTATCTAATTGGCTATGTCCAATATAGCTAATTGGCTATAATTCGACGCGAGCGCATACGCAAAGTCGAGAGTCTCTAGAAGCGGAAGAAGAAAAGTGACGTTATGTGTCATTTCCGCAAATCGCGCAGAGTAATCTTCCCGTCGAAACTGTACACTGAAATCTGCTCGTAAAGTCGACTTCACGCTCCAGTGAAATTCCACGGTACGGCAAAAGCGGGTAGTGAATTTCCATCGAGAATCATCCGTATCCTATAGAAAGTTGGGTCGCGCAAGCCGCGCAAGTTAAAATCGGCTGATTACCGCGCGGCACGACAGTGGCGCGCGCGCGCATACGCACGCACGCACGCACGCACGCACGCACGCACGCACGCACGCACGCACGCACGCACGCATGCGCGCATGCGCGCACGCCGCAGAAATGAGCGGTTAATGTACAAGGCGCGAATGACAGCCGATGGTTTACAGCCTTCGCGCGGTAACATGAGACGCGTCCTTGCCACGCGCGATCGCCTCGAGCTAATCGACGCGTCCCGTTCTCGATTGTCGCGTTTTTTCTTTCTCCTCCTCTTCTCGTCCCGGTCCTCTTTCCTCTGAACCTTCGAGGCGCGCTGCCACAAAATAGCCAACCTCGGCAAATTTTTCCAATTTTTCTGTAGGAATCTCGTGTCTCACACACACACACACACACACACACACACACACACACACACACACACA
>NW_017304450.1:1223224-1228186 GCF_001594115.1 Trachymyrmex septentrionalis | reverse complement strand
CACACACACACACACACACACACACACACACACACACACACACACACACACACACGTTAATGCAAAAATGATTTTTTCCTTCGTCTGACTTGTATCTTTATAATTTTTGAAATTTTTCATATGAAACGCAAAAAGATATTACATTTAATCCGGCAATTTATATCAGTGTGTGTATATTGTATATCCTTTGATATTTAATGATATTTAAAATTGATTGTAAGTTAATTATCAGCGATAAAATGCTTCAAGATAACGTAATCATTTAAAACAACAATTCTATAATTTCATTCTAAATTTCATTCTCAAAGATTGAAAATTAAGCCACTCTTTTTCAAGATTAGATCAATTTTCACTCTTTGAAGAATGAAATTCCACTTCAAAAAATTTAGAGAGTTTATTTAGAGAATTTTTCGGGTAAAAATTAAATCTAGCAGTTGATAAAAACATTATTAATTCTACAAATTTTTCGGATAAAAAGTTATGTTAAAAAATTGATTTGTAAACAAGTACTAGATAACATTAATACTTTCTCTCTCTATATAACATATGTATTTTCTTAAAAATAATAATCAATAAAACCGTCTTCAACTTTATTTTAAATTTCTCTCTTTAAATCAATTAATTTAATCCTTAATACACTATGATTTTCTGATCCTTTATTGCAAAGGGTCGTTTCTGTCTTAGATTAATTCTTCATCTTTTTTACAAGTATAAAAGTATACAAACATACAAAAGTTATTAAGTGATTCTTACACATACTTTAATATTAAAAAAAATATTTATAAGACTGCGTATTTAGTAAATTGTATATAAATGTTGCAGCTAATTATTTGATGCTCCTAATATTAAAAAAAAAAAAAAAAAAAAAAATGCGCAGAACAGGAATGAGTATCATCCAATCGTGAGTACCAGAGATTAATTTTTGCATATAAATTACATATTTTCCTCGAACGCTCTCACTTCACGTCGAGACAATTTGACAGATAAAAGTTAATGAATTCGCGAGTAAAAACTTATCTACCAAAGCATTCTATGTAAAATCATGTGATAATATTATTCTGCGCTTGTTAAAAACGTCGAATCGGCCTTCCAACCAAGTTCTTATCGCGTAGAATTTTATGTCTTACCTTCGACGCCGCGCATGTCACATCGTCACATGTAGCTGCGCGGTCTACGTTTTTTAAACTATATCGGACATACGTTCAACATACGCAACACGAATGTCAGCCGATAGTTAACTGGTGCTGCGCGATGCACGATCGCGTCTGATTAATTAACGCATTCCCCGATATATTCGGTATGTTTGTGTAAATTGTGTAGATTTTATTTTAGGGCAAACCCCGAGCGCACGGATCAACATTTGCTACCTGTTGGTTGATAAAACGCGTAATATCAATTGCAAGCGATTTAATTTCATAACGATTGATATAAACGATCGACCGGCGGGCAATTTTGTCGGTAATCGAATACGAACTCTGTGAAACATCGAACGAGTGCGCGAACAAATAGAACAATTGTTATTTATGGTCATATACGAATCCACGATGAACACGATCAATAGTTACGTCCAAATTTGTTTTCCTACTCCATAATTTCTCATCGAATAGTTACAGAATTAGAAAGCGTCTCTCTTCGTATCGCACGTATATTTTAAGGTACGAATTAATATATAATATTAAAGCTTGACCTAATGAATTACATTAAATTACGATGTTTTAACGCGTTGCTCGTACACACATCTATTTCGCGTAAATTACGAATTGTATAAATCAAAAGGTTTCATAATTTATTACTGATCGGATTGCATACGAACGCACATGAAATGCGCGTAAAACGCAAATTTTTATCGATGTTTCACCTTGCAAGAGGAAAAAAATACACTACGATGTAAAGAACAACCGTGTCACTTCGATCGCATTCGTTTCTTAATCAGTTTCTTGCTTTGATCAAGATTCTTGGATTGTTAATGTGATATTATTTTTATTCCCTATTTATTACATCTGGTTTTTTCCATTTCCCGATCTAAAAAGCACGCGAAAAAAGCGTTTGTGCAGCAAGTTACCGGCCGACAGTCGTCGAATCGGATTCAAAGTGCGAAGCGAACGGTGGAGTCTCGTCCTCATTATGCAACGGACAATTATGAAAGTTTAATTACACCTCACCTTGAGCGCGCGTGCGAGAATAAAACGTTCGAAGGCTGCTCGCCGGGTGCCCTCCTCTCTCGATAGTCGACAAATAAACGTTTCACAAGCCGAAGCAACGAATTTCGTCGCTCGCGTATGTCCACAGTTTGCGCAAGCGTCTTCGGAATGAATGACAATCTCCGTTAGGAGTTTATGTGCTTCGAATATGTCATAATACAACGAAAATCGAAAAAAAAAAAAAAAAAGAGAGAGAATCCGCGTTCTCGTGGCAACTGCGACGCAGCAACACGGAATATATCGAAACTCGGAGAATATGAAGAATGATTACAGATGATTCTTTTTTTTATGCCGAAGAAACCTTGCTTGAAATATTCCTTCATACATTTTACGTATTACGGCGCGATATTTCGTCAAAGCGAAATTTGTCAATGTCGAAGGACTATGATAATTGATAGCGTATACATACATAAAAAAAAAATATCTCTTATTTTATGAGCTACGATGCTCTCTCTCTCTCTCTCGTGAACCGCGTTATTCATCAAAAATATTATGATATTTTCTTCTGTTCACACAAACAACTCTTTTCCGGCGAGCTTTTACAAACAGAAGTTTTTTCAATCGATAAAGATTCTTCATTAAGTCAGTTATTTTTACTGTCGTTTATGGAAAAGTAGGAACAACTTTGACTTAATAAAGAGTCTTTATCAATTAAAAAAATTCTACTTCTTGTAAAAGCCCTCCTCCCGGATTTATTAAATGAGAAGAAAAAATATCGACTTTCAGCTAATCAAAGACCTGCCGTTAAGTTGGGAGGAGAAATCTTTTTCGTTACGTCGCGCATACAAGATTAAGAATCGGTCTAGAACTTTTCGATCGTACGTACACATCGTACACACCGGGAGAAAAACGTTATATCACGGCGACAGATCGGTAGATGACGTCACGATCGGCAATTACGTTGCGAGTAAAAAATACGTTCGCGATTTTCTACGTGCCAACGCGCTCCAAGGTGGAATGCATGTTGCCGGCCCCGCTTTGACATGATTCCTCGTCGGTTTCCGAGGCGTCTCCGCCGCCGCCGCCTCGTCCTTGACAAATAAGTACACTCGCCCCGCGAGCAAGCGAGGAGTGCGCAATGAAAAAGGTGACGATATTCCTGACTCAATGATATTTGCATGCCAATTTAGTAAATAGTTCTGTCCCACCCCGCTCGTTTAGCACCGCTTTTATGAGCACCGCGGACCATTAACTCTGGCGCTTCGCCTCGCGCGCGATTCAGACGTCGTCCGGTAATCTTACAAAACACGGGGCGGATATAATTAGAGATTGGAGACGTCGAATTAAATTCTATTCGGGTGTGTATCGCGAGATATATGATGCGGGAGATTCCTTATGATTTTCAGTTAATTCTTTCAACAAAATTTCTCAGCGGACGGAACTTTGTCGCCAGCATTGTTGAAAACGTCAGGAATGACATTCAATCAGCCTGTGATATGTGTGCGTGAGAAAAAAAAATCTCAAATTTACGATATACATTTTTCTACCTTCGCATTTCGACGTGATAAAAGTATAATTACATCTATCCCACGAGAGACTTGAAAAATTATTCGTGAAAGCAAAAGAAATTATTCATGCAAAACCGTAAGAACCGCGTTCGCTTCGAAAACGCTTTAAAATACTCTCTTACTTCCGCCGAGAGAATTTATTTAATTTTTATATACCACGCGTAACACTCTTCCTTTTCTCAATCTTCGTCGTTCGCTCCCTAATTCGCTTTCTTAATCTCCGAATTAGGTACAAGTGTATCATCGCTATCGCCGCAAGTACTCCGTATTATCTGTTAGCATCCGGCGCTCACTACCACGTTCCTTCCTGCACGCGGAAATGGTTTTCTTGTTTTCGCTCGCAGCCCGAAATGCATAATCGCATGGAACTGCGATGTTATATTCTGAAATTACGTCAGATTAACACGGGCTTGCGCCGATAAACCGGCATTCGCCGCGACGAAAACGCGAAGGACAGACGACCGGCTGTACGAGCGTTTCCGCAGTCTTCGCTGTTTACCTACATACGCACGTACACACAATCTTCTACGTACGATATCATCATATCACTGCGCGAGGTCGATTCGAAATCATTAACCTATACGAGTGAGATCGCGCGGGTGCGCGGTCGCGCGCGATACCATAAGATAATCGACGAGTACCTATCTATTGATAGAGCGTATAACCTGCGAAACGAATACATCACTCGCGAGAGAGGAGTGTAACTACGCGACATTACTGGAATGGTTTCAACCGTGTAATCGAGCACAGGCTTTAATAGAACGGAGAATGTGGTACACTTAGTCATTGGTTTATCAAAGAGAGTCTCGAGTGCGAGATCGGGGATTTCTAAACCAGCTTCACGGTAATCTCGAACGAATTTCTCTCCCCCGCTATCAATATATTTCTCCAGGCTGAGCAGGTATCGTACGTGGCTGATACAGACAATAAATTATATAAAGTAGGATCTCTCTCTCTCTCTCTCTCTCTCTCTCTCTCTCTCTCTCACGCGGTGTTACGCGAGATATAATATATGCGGGGCACGATCCCGTGCTGCGACAAACGTATCATATATATTTTTTTTTTAAACGCCCGCGCATATACACTGAGAAAATAATATAGTTAACTTTAATAAATATTTAGTTCAACACTGCCAACTAAATATACAGGGTGGGCCATCTATTGGTACGTTTTTAAAAATGCGATCAAATGAGCATACATTGATATTTTTTATTAATTTTTTTTTTGTTGTGAAGCTAAAAGTATCCGCGTCA
>NW_017304450.1:1213516-1222831 GCF_001594115.1 Trachymyrmex septentrionalis | reverse complement strand
TTTTTTTTTAAACGCCCGCGCATATACACTGAGAAAATAATATAGTTAACTTTAATAAATATTTAGTTCAACACACTGCCAACTAAATGTATTTACTTACCAGCAAGTAAATATTTGTTCGATAAAAGAAAATGATTGTTAAATGAAATTAACACATTTCTTGCATCACACAAATATATCTATATATCTAACAAATATTTCGTCGGCAGCATACAACAAAAATATTTATTAGAACTGACTATATTTCTTTTTCAGCGTACCGATACGTCCCTGTGGGTGGGGTTAGGTGGGTGCACGCATTGCACGCCGCGCCGCCGTCGCCAGTCGAGTGTGTACGCTTATTTTAAACAAACCTATTTCTGATATACTGGTGTGCGTGGCGGCGGCGGCGGCGGTGGCTGTATCGAGATTAGAAGGCTTTTAAAACGGAACCGCTTCGGGGGGGGGGGGGGGGGGGCCCGCGGCGCGCAATAAATGACCGCGCCCGCGCCAGCACTCGCCGCTGAGCTTGTCCTCTCGCGCGTATGCACTCGTGGCGTACGCAAGGCATTCGGTAAATATCCCTCCCGCTCGTAGATCCGTCCCTCCGCGAGCCATCTAGGTGAAAGCTCTCCGACGATCGCAGAAGCGGCTGGATAGGTAGCCGCCGCAAAAACCGGGACTGTGCGCGCACCGCTATGAATTATACGGCACGTGTGTACGTCATATACCGTATCAAACTTTAACGCCAGATCTCATATGAATTTCATTAACGGGGGGATTTCAACAGAGAGACGCCTGATCGTTTGGCGAATTAACATTTATCAAATCTAGTAAATCTTCGACGAGGGAAGCTATATGTTAATTACAACGATTATTTATTCCCTGAATAAAAATTCGACATTTAGCTAGTTATTTGTGTACACAATATTCATTTTCAATATTTAATTATCGCTATGATCGTCGCGTTTCTTGAATGATAAAGTAAACGAACGATTAATTCAACGCGACGGTCGCACCACTTTTTCATAAATGCAATTTCTTTCATGGATTTTATTTTAATCATGTTTTCGGACTCTTTTTTTCCCTTCCGCAAAGGAAGACGCGTTACGAAAGACCAAACAGCGTTTTTCAATAATTCAATGTAAGTTCAAAGTTACGTGAGTGAATGAAAAGATTATATTTTATAAGAATTCATGTTGTAAGAAAAAGAAAAGGGAAAAAGCATGGATCGAGGTATCGTCCGTTAATCCAAGTATATATTGTATATCACGCGGAAAGGTGATTTAATGGGCGTGACATATTACGTTTGTGATCGATATTATTGAAAAGCGTCGATAAACCGCGCGCGACTGTCGCTATACAGGAGGATATACACCTTACGTTTTTTTCTCCGCTTCCTACGCTACGCCTCTGCATTAACTGGCTTGTAATTATCGGAATTTCGAGAGAACGGCGCCATGTGTCTTTCTGTCGCGGTCTTAAAAATACCGGAGGGGTTGCTAATCTCGCTAACGAGTCGCGTCACATCTTGCCGTTATCAAAATTTACTGCGAATCGATTGCGTCGCCGTAACGTTGCCTACGCGCGAATGTGGGGCGGATAATAAAAGCGGGGAAAAAAAGAGCGAGCCTCGACAAGGTCGCCGCGCTGAAACGACGGCACACAAATGTCAAGGGATCCTGACATAGTTTTGGCTTCCCTCAAAGCGAACACGCCGCCAAACATTCGTCGATCGCTTATCGTACGAACGAGCAAATACGCTTATTCACGCACATTCTCCGATTCACGTCACGAGATTGTACCGAAATTTTCTTCTCATGGTGGTGGTTTAAGAATTCGGCGAAAGAGAGAGAGAGAGAGAGAAAGAGAGAAAATTAATTTATTTCACTGAACTCCATACAATCGTTAACTTCAGTACCATGAGATCGCTCTGCAGGCTTTCAAAAGATTGCAATCGCGCACCAATATACGTAGCTTTTCAATTATCTCGCTCATATCTTGCATTACCACTGGACTTGGAAAACGATTTATCATTCTTACGCTTTCTCTCTTTTTTTTTGTTTTTTTTTTTTTGGTATGTGAGATAAATTAAAAAGCTATTCATCAACACCTCTCTTAACTGTGTGCTTCTGAAAAATAATATTTTGAGGAGATTCGTTGCGCTAATTAATCTTTATGATATAAAATATATCTACTGCCCGTACTGATGGCGTAAATGAGCATAAATAATGAAGTTTTTCTATAGTACGACTATAGAAGATCACTGCGCGGGCACTTTGGAAAATTGTCGTGGAAATTTATCCGCGCATCAATACGGTGTTGTGAGTCGGCGCAGACTCTGTCAGAGACGACGATTAGATAGCCGAGCTACAGAGAATACTGCGTATTTAATATTGCGAGATTATCGCCCGGATTTCTCGACGCGCTAATGCTTGCTCTGATATATAATATTTTGCGATACCGAAGCTGAATTATAAATACTTATAATTATTTAAGACGAGTGTCAATAAATTACACCAGCCCGAACTTTAAAACCATATATGTATAGTTACTTTTCTCCCCTTGACATTCATTCACAAACTATTCGAATCCGGTTCTGATATATCAGGTTCAATCAGGTTTATATAATTTCATATCGTATCTCAAATCGTAATTTTGCCTTCGTTTTTCCCTTCGCCTTCAATCCAATTCACAAATCTTGCACAACACAGTCTAGCAATTTTTATCGAATATCGCTCGTTATTGAAATAATAATCGTAAGTATATTCGTCGTGCGTCGTAATGTTAGTTACTTCGTAATAAAATATTCACGAGACAATATCAACATCTTTTTTTTAAACTGCCCACTACCATTTAGCGAGCCGAGTTTTCACTCATGCTCGTTCTGTGTCACGTCAACTGATAACAGGCATTGGTGACAATGTCGTGGTGATTATCCTCGCCGAAATAGATATGGAACCTTTTTTCAGCGGGATCGAATTCAAGTCACGCGATCGTCTATGATGAATTCGCGAATGAAAAATATGCGTGCACGATAGAGATAACGAGAGAGAAAGGGTTATAAATAGTAATGTTATTTTCGTCGCAGGTAGATATATCCGTTCGATAGCGAAATTAACGATACATACTTCTTTTTAATGGCTAAAAAAATTATTCAACTATCGTACTTCTGGAGACGGATCGATTTCTTAATATTTGTTGGTAGATGAGAAAAAGTAGATGAGAAAATACGTAGCAATTGTGCAGTGAGGAAAAAAGATAGTTAAAAATTTATTTGCGACAAATCTATTTATTTCATTGAAATAAATCTTTATTTAGATACGGCAAAAAATAAAATTTTCCTAGCAAATAAGCCATTTATTTTTTTTTTTACAATTAACGAGATATATTTTACAAAAATGTGTATTTCGTCAGCACAATCAAATTTTTGCAACTACTAAATATCGAAGGAAACACCTCGTAAGTAATTTGCTTCGACATTTTTCTCCCAGTGTGAAGTTTGATAACAACCAATCCGACCTCGATAAAACAAACGCAGATTCCCTTCAAGTTGGCAGCAAGTCGGAAATATGTAAAATTAAAATCGAGTAAGTTTAAAACAAGAGTAAGCACAAAATCGACATCACTCGCGTACGTGCGGATATCTCGCAGTATCAGGTTTGAATAAATAGCAAATTTATAAGCAAAACTAAAGCCAGATTAAATTATACACGACAGGGCGATGTGAAGCGATTAAAGTTGCGCGACGATGTCAGCGAAAATAGGAATAATGCCCATTTCCACCAACGTGGATTAATCGTAATCTCGGTTACAACTTACTCTTCGTCTTTTTGTAGATCTTTAGAACTAGAGAGTGACGAAGAGTAAGTTGGGACCGAGATTAAAGCTAATCTACAACGATGGAAACGGACATAAGTCGAGTATTTTTCAGCGAACGAATAATTAAGGTCGCATGTTGGAGATTACGAAGTGGCGTTCGAGTAACACGCTTATCGATAAAAGCGTACGTGCCGCGCGCGAGGATGCGAAGCTCGACAAACAAAAAGGCGCCGCACATACGCGGCTTTTGCTTTCGAAAAAAATCGAAAAGATAGCTGACTGAATCAGGCTGCGAATCCCATCGCTCACGTTAATTTACGTTCCAATATTTGCGGCTAAACGCTAAAGCCGCGTAATTATACGAATTTGATTTGTTTCGATAGCGAGGATTCGTATGCGCTGCATTTAATGGAAATGATCGCTTCTCAATGAAATTGTACTGCTGTCTGCTACACCGTCTAGTTATTTCCGATACGTTTTTCTGCTATATATGTTTTTGCAAACGAAATAAGGGAGAAATTATCGATTAAAAATGTTACTGCGATTAATTTTCGAAATATAACGCCCTCAAGCAGACATTTATAGATCTACCGTTCAGGAAATGTTTGAGACCTGTAAAAATTCTAAGTGTGCTATATTTAAACAGATATATCTCCCGTATTCTCTCGCCGAGAGAAATGCCGTATACCAAATAATACTATCAACGGCTACGAAATATGGAACTACAGACGAGGTAACAATCGTGAATAATATTTGGATAGTATCTAAATACCTGTCAAATATTATTACCGTTGCCACGCGTGACTCTCAAGCAGCCAATGTTGCTCAATGTCATCTTTCTACGCATAATATAAATAGCGCGCGCTTTACATTGCTCCATTTTATTCGTTTACGATGCTTGCACCAAAACAGGCAACGCTGCAGATCTCTATCTTATATTTCTACACTAGATTGCGCTAGAACTTTCTTTCTTCGCTTTCGCTAAATATCAAATATACCTATTTCAAATTCGAAGAGTGCGCGTACTAGTTCAATTGTAGAAGATATATCCTACGAAAGGCACTATTAAATTTGTGTCAAATTATACTCAATTGGAATTATTTTTCATTTCTATAGGTCGCCATTTTTCTCCCACTTAATATGTCATTAATTTAACTGAAGCAATAAAGGTTAAACGATTGAACTGAAGAAAACGTATTAAATTCGACTATAATTCAATGTTTTATTTACAAATGCCTGTCTCTATCAATGTAGATTAACTTTAATCTCGGGTCAACTTACTGTTCGTATTTTTCTCATTTTTACAAGCTTGAATCGAGAGTAAAATTAATAGAAACGAGTATAAGTGCATATATGTTAATATAAACGTGGTTTACTTTGAAATTAACCACAGAAATGAATTGGTTCGCATTTTGACACACATTGTGAAAGTAAGTTCCACAAAATATTATTTAACTCCAAGAAAATCGGTTCATCCTTTGATATCTAAGTGTAAGTGGCATTTAGGAGGAAATTCGCAAGGTGCAATCTGAGACGCGATCCGGGACGATGCATCGAGCATGGAATGTCGGCGCTTAAGCCTCGACGCGACGCGACGCGACGCGACGATCTACGGGAGTCTCGAACGAAAGGTGTTAATACACGTAGTCTCATAGTTATGACCTACAGAGAGTAGTCTATCGAAGATTACAGCGGACGTGACTCTCTGCTTCTCGTCGACTCGCGCACGCGTCCGCGGACGGATGATCGCCTCTAAATACCTCCTCCTCCTTCTCCTTCTCCGCCCACCCGTGCCTCTCGTTCCACCGCGTCGTCTCCCGAGTCCCGAGTGTGTGTCTTTTGCTTGCTCTAACCGGAGCCCCGAGCGCCACGAACAGCGCGAGCGAGACGGGATGACACGTCTTTAGGAACAATCGCTCGTTGTGAAAGCGCATCGCCGTGCCGTGCCGGAATATCCAACATCGCGATGTAATGAACGAGCGAGCAACGGCAGAGACAGCGAAAGAGACAGAGAGAGAGAGAGAGAGAGAGAGAGAGAGAGAGAGAGAGAGAAAGATCGCGGGCGTTTTCCCGCCGATCGATATATCCGAGATCGCTGAGAGAGACGCGGTCGATCGACTTGCAGAATTTCGCCTCGTTTCGCGTCGAGCCGAGCCGAGCCGAGTCGCGAGGCGCCCTTCGCGAGGAAAGGACTTCGTGGTGAACAGTGATAAATAATTAACAACTACTACTGCTATTGGTCGACTAACCGTTCTACCAGATCGCTGCGCTGGTAACAGTGCACCATCACGTTTTGTGAAACTGCACAGAACTCGAGAAACTCGGTGTTTAACGTACATAATCTCTCTCTTTCTCCCTCCCTCTCTCTCTCTCTCTCTCTCTCTCTCTCTCTCTCTCTTTACGCATGCAACGGCGAAGATTCAAACTTGGAAGAAACGCTCTGTCGAATAGGAGAAAATTAATTGAGATTTTCTACTCGTAAAATTTAACTTCCGTGCAAATGATAGTCAACGATAACAACGGTGAAACGTTGAGAAGACGCGTCTGTTCAAAGGCGGATGGTTCGAGGTCTCGATTCGTGCAGCGATTCGCGATTCTCGATCGGCGTAGCGAGACTCGACGGTTGTTCGAACGAGTGATTTTCCCACGTTTCGCGTAAAAGGAGTACGATTGTGTATCACACAGCTTGGAGAAAAATTACAAAAATTTCGAGAATGTTTATCAAAATATTGATAATGTCATTGACAAATATATTTGTGTTCGTTTCCATCAATGTAAATTACTTCTAATCTCCGTTTCATTTCGTCTCTTTCTAATTCTAAGAATTTTCCAAGTTTCTTTGTAGTTCTAGGAAAAGGTAAGCTGAACGAGATTAAAGTTGATCTACACTGACGGAAACGAGCACAAGTAAATTCGTTCGCTTTTGTCGTTTTCACCAAATTCTGCGACACACGATCGAATTTCAGAGTAAAAACTTCTGGAGGTCAATTGTATATCTTGAAACAAGATGAAAAGTACAAAAGAAAACGAATTTACCGTAGTATTTAAAATAATTACTCGATCAACATTATATCCGTTTTCACCAACGTAAATTAACTCTAATTTCCGTTCAACTTCTTTCACTAATCCTAAGAATTATAATTAATCGCTCACTTTTATCGTTTTCACCAAGTTATGCGATACATGATCGAATCGCAGAATTTCATTGGTCAACATCTGATGAACTTGCTCATTTTTTATTCACGATGCACACAATCGAGCCCCTGAACGAAGGGGACTCTTCAACTCTGTACTTTCCAACACTTGAACTTTGTAAAAGTAAAACGCTACACAATTTGGCTTCACTCGGTAAGTTTGACAAGTTTCAAAAAGTAATCGTAGAATACTAAGATTGCGTTATTATGAATGAAAACACTACGAGATGCAATTTGAAATGAGATCGAGAGGGGATGCTGGGATTGCCAGGTAGAGACACGAATCTCATCATCTGCAGTTCATTAGAAAGGCTTGTGTCGACGCGTAAACGGAAAAGAGGCGCGTTCGGAGGCGCCGAGTGTCTCACAGCGCAGCGGAGTGGCTCCGTTTAAAGCGAAAGAAATCAAGTGGGAAAAACTCACCTCCACGACGACTGCAATATCGCATTATCCTTGATTAGAGACGACCGCGAAGGAGCCTCCTCCGCGACGAAGCGTAATCCAAGAGTGATCGTCGCGCATACATACGCGCTGGCGGCAAATATGTATGTACACGTACGTGTATATATGCGTATGTACGATACATATATGTATGTATATATATGTATATATATATATATATATATTACATATGCGTAAAGCCAGATAAAAGTAGAAGTACACTAGATCACACAGAGCACACTGTTTACCCTCGCGCGTTTACCACGAACGACCACCACGGTGCTGCTGTTCGCTACGTTAATCGTCATCGTCCATCGGCAGGACGACGAACACTGTCACTACGACGCTCGACACTGCGACGCCGGCCGTTCATCACCTCGTCATAGGCACATTACGACGCGACGACGACGACGATGACGACGACGACAACAAAACGACGTCGATGGCTGCGACGACGACGACGACGACAATGATGATGATGATGATGATGATGATGACGATGATGACGACGACGACGACGACGACGACAACGGCAGAGACGGAATGTGCGGAATGATCGGAAGCAGCACACAGGTAGCACGACAACCACGCTCCGCACGAGCCACGAGCCAACTGAAGGCGATAACCGGTCGGCAGAGTGTTCCACGCGCGTGCGACTCGAATGCGATGCGCCGCTTCCCCCTCCCTCCCGCCTGCCTGCCTGCCTGCCTGCTTGCCTGCCGTCCGTCCGTCCGTCCGTCCACCCACCCTATTACCCTCTTCTCCCTTTCGTGCGCGTCGAGAGAGCGAGAGAGAAGGGGTAATACTTCTCCGCTCCGCTCCGCTCCGCTCTGCTCCTCCGCCGATATACCGGCCGTCGTCGAGTCCTTGTGGCGGCTACGACGACAACGACGTCGTTATCGTCGATCGCGTCGCTTTTCCGCGCCGGTATTTACACGCGTGTACCGTACATACGTTTCACTTATATTCTCCAGCCGGTATACATCTCCTTTCGGCATTCGACTGGATTGCGTTCACCGGAAGAAATATTCAAAGCGAGAAATACAACGGCCGCATGCCAGTTGCCGGCGCTCTTCGTCCATCTCCCTTTTCCGCCTTCTTTCTCTCTCTCTCTCTCTCTCTCTCTCTCTCTTTCTGCTGCCGTTGCTGCTGCTGCTACTCCTGCTGCTACTCCTGCTACTCCTCACTGCCTGCTGCTTCTCCTTCTCCTCGATCGCGACCGCCACCGCCGCGCGCGCTCGCTTCACCTCTTTCTTTCTCTCGCGCGTGCGAGATTCCCATCCGCGGAAACTTTATTTATATCCACCGGCCGCGGCGGTCGCGCGCCTCAGTCTGTCACGGCGCGTAGCGTCGGCGTGGCCGTTAAGCCGCTCGGCCGCTGCGCGTGTCTCAAGTACGAAGGATTGGAGGCATCGCTCGACGACCGGACGACGACCGGCAACGACGATGACGATGGTGCATCTGATCTGAATGCACGTACGTTGAGATCACGTTGAGAAATCGTTCTGTCTTTCTATATATATATATATATATATATATATATATGTACATATATCCGTCTGTCCTTCCTTCTTCAGCTGACACGAATGCGGAAGAGCAAAGCTGTACAAATGAGAGGGCGAAGAAAAGAAAAAGAAAAAAAGAAAAGAGGGAGATATATAGAGCGTCCTCGGTATATTCGTGGATGGCTGATTCTGACTACTCGGCTGACTGACTACTCCGCGCCGGATAGTAGCATTGGCCCCGCGCTAAACGGTTGAAAGTAATACTGTCTAGTGAGAGGCTGTTGGTTGGGGCCCCGACGGCGACGACGTCGTTCCCACTCGCTCCCTCTGCCACGCTCGCAATCTCTCCCTCGCTCTCAGCGTCACCTTTCTCG
>NW_017304450.1:1194826-1213416 GCF_001594115.1 Trachymyrmex septentrionalis | reverse complement strand
CTCTCTCTCTCTCTCTCTCTCTCTCTCTCTCTCTCTCTCTCTCTCTCTCTCTTCTGTCTCCGTCGCGCGCGCGGCGCGACGTATGTCCTTGTCCTGCGTCGCTCGCCGCGCCGTCACGATCGCGTCTCGTACATGTGCATTCAAACACACGTATATGGTGTGGCACGTATACACCGATTTCTCTCCTGTTGGGTGGGTGAACTCCTTGTCGAAGAGACAGAGGTAGAGTGGACGGTATGAGCGTCGTGTATAGTGATGGGCTCCGTCGCGTCGATGTGGATTGTGGTGGGAGAAGCTTGACACACACACACGCACATACACACACACACACGCACGCACACATACGAGCGCATACATACAGCAGAGAACGAGAGAGTAAAGGGAGAACGACGACGCTCTCAGCTGCCATCTGGTGGAAGGGAAGTACGATCTGCGTCGAAAGGGAAGGGGTGGAGGGGAGGGGGAGGGGGATAGTCGGCTGTGTCGAACGAGGGGAGGGAGCGATAGAGCGCAACGCGTGATAAGGGTAGATGAGCGCCGGTGAGAACGAGACGGAGCAGGACGCGCAAGGGTTGGACGCGCGAGGGGTCGCTCTCCTCTGTTGCGACCGAGGGGTGTCGCCGCCGGTTAGGGCGATGTATGTGTGGGAATTGAATGTGTGTGTGTGACCTGAGCTCTAGTTCCCCTCCATTCAATCCACGGCCACAATATCGGTTATAGCGAGCCACTGTTGCCAGATTGCGCGCCTCGACGGCAGCGGCGACGGCAGCGGCGGCGGCGGCGGTTGTAGTAGTAGTGGTAGTAGTCGTGGTGGCGATGGTGCCGTGTGGGTGGAGCCACAACGATAGAGGGAAAGGTCCCCCTCTCTCTCTCGTTCACCATCCTCTCATCCAGCGCGTCGCCGCGCCGTTGTCGTCTTCTCTCTCTCTCTCTCTCTCTCTCTCACATACACACACACAGCCTCATGCTAGCTGGCTCGAACCGAGGAACCAGCACGGCTGACGGCGCGGCGTCCGTCGTCATCTCTGTCGCGCGTCTCTCTCCATCTATCCGTCGCCCGCACTTTCTGTGCGCTTCACGGCGGTGCTTCGTCCTCTGTCTTCCGTTGTGTCTGCTACTCCCGCAGCCTGTGTTGTCGCTACCGGGAGTCGGGACTCGGGACTCGGAACACGGATCCCTACCCAAAACCCTGGCCGCGTGCAGCGGCGCGTTTTTACGTGTGCCAGCGAGAACTTATGCACCGGCAGGTATGCGTGGCCTGTGTCGATACGTCTCTCGATGACACACACCGCCCGTACGGCATGCAGATGCGGGTTCGACGTCTCGAGTAGGACAGGCTTCTCGCGCGTCATAGATGACGCCGAGCTGGAGCGTTCACAGTGGTTCACAGTAATTTGTGTGTGTGTTTAGCTACCGAATCATACCAATACGTTCTTTGTAATAGCGCGGATAATTTTAATAATTATTACCTTGAAATTTCTTTTCATCGTTGCATAATTTTGTGTTCCTTTATAATTTACATATGTATAATTTATCTTTTACTTTATATATCACATATATCTAGATATATTTTACATTTATGTATAAATACATAAAGGAAAAAAAAAATACGCTGAATGACCTGAAATATTTCACTATTCCTGATGGTGTAGAAAATTTGTTGTTGTCAAGGTTATTCTTTTCTGAAATCAACACAACTGAGACACATTTTACGATATTGACTTTTTTCAATAATCGTATGTAATATCTTGGTGACAATAATTTCTTTATTACACATTTTTCTATGTTTTGTATAATTGAGTTAAATGAAAATCCGCACTAGAGATGTAAAAATATGATATTTTTTACTTCGGAGAAAAGTATCAAGTAAAAAACGATATTTTTGACCAAATTACACAAAATTTATGAAAAAACATATTCATGTTAAATATGTAGACGAAGAAATAGACTTCATTTTTCTCGTTATTTCTGATACTTTTATTTTGTCTTTATAATTTTATATTGAAGCGGAAATATGTATTATTGGCTGTTGCAATTCTTGACTTGATAATAGGTTAATAAGTCTGTTTGCATTGCTTGCACTCTTTGCATTCAGCATTTCTGTGCTTTCTTTTTTTTTCAACGCCCGAATCTATTTTTCGAATCATATCACTTTAAGCGCAAAAAATTTTGAAAGATTTCTAACAATGCGACAGACTTAAAAAAAAATATCCGCGTAAAAAACTGTCAAAGCCGAAGGAAAAGAATCATTAATTTTCGAATCTTTTATCCTAAAATTCTAGTATTTTTCCATCGTTTACATCTCTCTAATCCGCACACAATAATACTATCTGTGTACAAATTTGGCAAAAAGCATCGGACAGACCTTTGTATATATAGTGTAATTGCAAAAGCATTAATTTTAACTGACATATTGGAGCAGCACTCGCGATAGACACGCGAGGTTTTTTCTGAAGCAGCCAAAACCGCGGACGAGACAAATAGACATTCCAGATTTATACTGTCTGACGTATAGTGAGAAAAATGTACCGCATGTACGAGCGCGCGCGCGCACGTTCCGTTAATATATTCCCAAGGCATCTTCTCTCTTTCTCCCTATTTCTTTTTCTCTATCTCTCTTTCTCTCTCTCTCTCACAGCAGGTCCAGCAGACATAGATCGAGAACGTCGAAACGGGATTTCACGTTTAGGCTGCGCATATTCCACGCGCATCTAAAGCCTATTCTACAATTGCGTAAGCGTAGTTGTAAAGTGTGGTGTAGTTGTAAAAATTCCATCAATCACAACTGAGCACGAGAAGAATATTCGACTGTGATTGGTCAATTCTTACAATTACAACCACTTACAACTACGCTTACGTAATTGCAGGCTTAATAAGCGAGGATGCTTGATTATGCTCGTAAGAAACGTTCATGAAGCTCATAAAATGAGATTGAAAATACTTTTTTTAAAGATAATTGTTTGGTAATCTCCTCGAGTTTCTACCCGAGTTCTGATCAATCATTAAATTTTAGTAAAAAAATAAAAATAAGGAGCGCCTAGAAATTACTTTTATCTGTTTTACAGATCAAGAATCATTAAGATCAAATGGGAAACAAATTTAATAATTTTTGCAAATGTTATTTGAAAAAAAAAAAAAAATTTTCTTTTTTCTCCGAAATGGAGAAAAGATCATTTATATTTCACATTTGGGTAGGAGGGTATATACTAAGAAAAGAAAAGTTATTATGTACACCAAAATTATGTTCCAGGATTTCTACAATTTTAAGATTCAACAATAGGAATGTGTTCAAGGTCGAACAAAAGCTCGGCAAAACCTCTGTGTGTAACAAAACATTCTTAGGCCCGACACTAGTTACAGAGAACCGTGTCTATACGTTTGCCGATGAATACGAAACGCTCGAAGACCTCGTTACGCGTTACGGATGTTTAGAATGGTACATATGCGTGTGCGAGAGTGTACGTTTCAGACAATCACGTTCATCTCTCCAGCATGAGCGTCTTTTTCAGCCTCGGCAGTCGGCAGCCTCGCAAGAGCATGGCGCGGCGTTGCCTCGCCACGGATTACAAACGTATCCATTATCCGCTTTATAAAATTAAGCGCGATGAATGAGAGAGTAAGAGAGAGAGAGAGAGAGAGAGAGAGAGAGAGAAAGAGAATGAGAGACTTCGCGTGCAAACGCGGTCGCCAGTAACCGCCGATGATATCCATAAAAATCGAAATAAAAATTGATTGCTTAAGAAAAAAATATTGGTATGTTACAATCAGTACAATTGATAGTGCGATTGGTCAATGAAAATTGATAAAGATTATTAAAAAATACTGACACTTTTTCTCTAATCAAGAGATATCAACGATATCGTTAAATTCAAAACATATATATAAGGGATAATAATCATTATACTGCTCCTAATTATACTAAGCTATTTAGTTTAAATAGAAATTGTATGTTCTTGTTCACGTGAATACCTAGGAAAATGTTCGTAAAAAACGAGGATTTCATTCGTTGGATTAGTAATCCGAATTGACCGAGAAACATACTGCTCCTCAAACCGCCCCATTTCGTCGAAGCACTCGTTCAGAGACCAGAAATTTTCCATTACAAGCAAACACAGCCCCCGCGATTCCAAGCACCATGCTCGAAAGCGAAAGGGCCCTCATCCTTACCATCCTTACTTCTCCGTCCCACGCCTAAATCCGTGCCTGCGAGTCATTATCTTCTCTCTTTCTCTTTCATGTTGTTCACGCAGAAGGTCCGTCCCTTCGTGTCTCTCGCTCGCACTTTTCTACCTGTGTGTGAGAGAAGGGAAGAAAATGAGGGAGGAAAGGAGATAGAAAATATGAGAGAGAGAGAGAGAGAGAGAGAGAGAGAGAGAGAGAGAGAGAGAGAGATCTTTCTCACTCTTAGGGCAGACACACGCGCGGAGTCTCATGAGAGCAACGAGGTGACCAGTGGCGTAACCACGAGACATCGATGTCAATATTGATATCTCGATCTTTTTATCGCTGTTATCTGCGGCTACGTCTCTAATACTGTTCAAATTCTCGTCCAGTTGTTTTTTTCTTTAACTAGATTACCGCTTCTCTGTACACACGGCGCAAAAGGACCGCGATACACATTTTTGGTGTATATAATATAATTATACGTTACAAGTGCGTGCAATACGAATCGGGAATATGCGAAAGAATTTCATTGAGTCGAAAATATTGCATTGACCTGCGTAAAACCAGCGAGTCACAATGCCAGGTATTGGGCATTGTTCAAAATTTTACCTGAAAGATAACTGCCGGAAGTCATGCCGGAAGCATAGCAGAGAAAGGTTTTCCCAGAAAAACACCAGTAAGTTTCTCAATGGTTTAGTCTATAACTGAGCTTTAAAACATATTACAAGTAAACGTATTACATTGATTCTGTCTTTTCGAAATTGAAATGTTAATAACGATTAATAGTATTGCTATACATATATACCTACATTTCGAGAATTTGTCGGCATGTCCAACTATAGTCTCTACAATAAGCATTCCGCAAGTCACAAGATGTAGAAAAGGAAAAAGATTTTTCTAGAACACAAAATTTCAACTCTATCCGAATCTTATTCTTACCTGAATCATATTTTCTTTCTACCTGAATCTGACAATAGATTTATGTTCCTTAAAATTTCAAAATTTCGGTTATCGGTAATATTATGTAATACATGTTCTCAAACTGTACGATCCAAGATACGGCACGCATCGCGTGTCATAAATATCAACAGGAGGAAACAGTAAAATTCCATTGGACGAGGTCGTACGCATCAAACGAGGGAAATCGATACAATAATTGAAGAATTACATGTATCAAGGGACCATCAGATGTTTGTAAATTGAAATATACAGTTCTTACTGCTGTAATGATGATCCCCTGGCCGTGCGTATTCAACCAATCGTTCGATGCATACGAAATTACAGGATCCCGTGTTGCGGTTAATCAGAATTTCTTTGATCACAACACACGCCGGAATCTTAACACCGTTTTTCTTTTTCAGAAATTGAGACTATAATTATGCACTTTGTTCAAGAAACTTGAACGAAAAATTAACGTATTTGTAACAACATATATGCAATTATCCCGGAAACATTATTATTTTTAACACGTTTTTATCAAGAATTATTGCTGTATTTTACAACAGTAACGACAAAAATGGTCATCGAAGTGCAGCAATTATGCGAGAAAATTATTCGACCGAATTACGACTAATTTCAGGTAGATACAAGATAAGGGAGAAACGCGCGCGTGCGCGTCAACGGCTTATCCACTTGCACGTGAATTTTCTTTATCGAGTAAGACTTTATGGAATGGCGTAAGTAAACTTTTTAATGTACTTCGTAAACTTCCCTCTCGTCGTACGCGCACACAAGAAAATTTGTTTTGCTTATATTTTCAACAGATTGAAATTGCGAATATTTTAAATTCTCCCTCTGTCTCTTTTCATCTTTTTCTTATTGCGAACCGAGCTGAAAATGTCATGAGTAATATGACAAATATAGCGATGTAACATTTTTTCCTACTAACATAAATGCGATTCGCGATTGTTCGACCAGCTGACTTAAGCCTTCTAATACGTTAATCGTCTCGGTCTATCGAGATTGCAGATAGAGTTTCATCATCATGCGCTATTGCTTATGGCATGAGGCCTTAAATGGTCCTTCACTGCCAGCAATTTGATACTCTCGGGCTTGTTACACAGGTATATATATATATATGTATATACATTTTTTTTTTTAGTTTTCCTACGTCCATAAAAGAAACGCCGGTTTCTCCGAGAGACCATTTTTAGTTCAAAGTAGACGTGCTTAAAGACCACCACTTTCGATCTTCGCACGCCATAGCTCAGACTTAAAGAAGTCCAGAGCATATTTTCTGAATTCTGTCTATAGACATTTCTTGTAGGGATAAAAGTAAAGAATATGAACTGTTTCTCAGAAATGAAACTTCTGAGTTATTTATTAAAATATTTTTCTTTTCAGGATTTGTCTGCGTATAAATTATAGTTGTTTTAATGAAATGTTGTTTCACTTTAATAATGTTTTTGTATTTATCAATAACGTTAAAAGTAATGTCAATTTTTTAATGATAAACTAAGAGGTGATGACACCTTATGTACCTGTTTTTATTTCATCAGATTTAATCTAAAACAAGTCGAGAAATGTCTGCGATGAATATATTGTAAAATTCTATAGCATTTAGATGGCTTGGTTATTGTATCCCACAAAAACAACAATTATATAAGCATCGTCGTTTGTCTATCAATAGAACCTTATCACCCATCCACGTTCTAACTTTTTTTTAACGAGATAAAGCACATTATTATGTGGAATGTAACTAACTTGAAAACAAACGCGGTTTAAAATACTGATTTTTTATTTCTACTGTCGATGTTAATTTCTGACTTCTGGCTTAAGTTCTGATTTTAGTTCTGATTTAGTCCTATTCTGTTTTCATCATGATTTAATTCTTTTATTCTTATTTAATTAAAAAAAAAATCGTAGACCCTTCATTTTGGTTCTTTGCTTATGCTTGCTTTCTTTTAGAAGTAAAAAATTATTTATTCGGTATTTTAAACCGCATCATTTGTTAATAATATATTCTTCAATACATTCTCTTACTTTCTAAGCAAACAAATTAAAAAGAAAAAAAAAAGTTGTGTGCGTGTGATTTTCGTTGCTTGCATAGAAAGAATGTCAAGTTACGAAAGTCCAGAACAGTAAATGATAGCTAACAACGTGAGCGTATTTTCCTCTGATAAGCGTACTCGCATAAATGTTCCTGCAAACTCAATTTGTAACAAATGTTATCGCGGCTTTATAATACTAATCGGTCGGTCGAAGTGGATCACGTGATGCCGATTTGTGCAGGTATGCGACATGTACGTGAGTCGCTTTACCCATTTCCCGATGCGGTTTCGATAACGTCCGTGCAACATTCATAAAGATAACATTAAATACTATTATGCGATAATTACATAACGGCTGAAATGACAGAAATATGGACGGTGCGACTTATACGGTACTCCTTCATTTTACTTCACAAGATTTATATATATATATGCTAAAACACACGAAAACATATGTTCTTGACAAACTATTTTCTTGTAATATACATATAATTTTTACAAATACATAATACTAATTTTACAAATTAATTTGACACTCACATAACCATTAATTTGAGAATACAATAAAATATAAATATAGCATTATATGTACTATATGATGTATGTACATATTGTACAGGTATATTACGATTTAATTTGTGTATTACAATTAGCTATAATAAACATTATTTATTTTATTGATATTTTCCCTACTTATCTGCAACGTTGTAATATTTACATCGGCAATTGGAAAAAAATTTTTTTAAAATATTGTCTATCTAAGAGTAGAGTAAAAGGTCAAAGTTCTTAAAATTACTACTTTTGACTAAAAATACGAAGAGAAACTCATCGTTTTACGATTGAGTTTAACTGTCGCATATAATTGGATACGTTTATATGGTGACGTACCGCGTATCGCAAAGAATTGTTTTTTGCGTCTTTACTCAATCTCGCTTGACAATTTTATATGTCCTGTTGATTAGAAACGCGCCACTGACACATTACATAAATCTTAAAGCAAATAAACCGGTAGACGCGTACGCGTTCACCGTTTCTCCACAATTCTTTTTATACATAATAAATGTGTTTTTAGACAATTAATATATATTGCATCTTCATCCTTTACATATTTCAGCTTACAATATAATATTACATATTAATTTACAAGGGTCATATATTATTAAGGCTTTGAATTGGTTGCTACAAAACTTTTGACCACATTGAGTTATACTTCAATAACAGGATGTGATGCTTATTTTTTCTTGTGGTCTAGATAAAATAGATAAACATATTTTCGTATGCGTCACCGTTCGAATTACGTGTGAAATGGATTAAGTCTCTTTTTTTCCACGAATCTTTTTTTTCAAAATACCAAGATTAATTCGGCGTCGGGTCAACACTGATTGTCTAATAACACTTTTCACCGATAGCTGGTGCGCACTTTAAAACCGTTGTACACAAACGCGATGTAAAAAGATGTGCGTTTAATAAAAAAACATAGAAACAAATTAAACCGCGAAATTCTCAATACATTATTATATTGTGCTATTTGATAAAATATACATTGGGTATTTTATTAATTGAGATATCTCACTTTTACATTCAAATCAAGTCAGTGTGTATAACAGCTTTAATGAGTGCGCACCAGTTTTGCCAGTGAAAAACGCTACAAGCGTAAAGACTTTGCGCAACTTTTTTTAAAGATCATTTCTCGAAATAGATAAAATCTTTCGTATAATGCCTGTTTCGTTTGTATAAAATGGAAAAATACGCTTTTATATTTTCGTCTATGAGTCAGTGAGTCGTTAAAAATTCAAGGTGGGGGTGGTAGGTCGCGCATCACTGTGTGAGTTTCACACATTTAAATTTGAATTATATAATAATGACTTGATTTACTGTATCTTTTAACAAAAGTCTGCGGAGCGACGTGGCGCGTTTAAAGTACAAAAATGATGATTCGAAGCTTATTAAGCGCGCGACATTGTAAAAGATTTCTTGCTTGTTTTTTTTTTTTTCCCCGCTTCGATTAATCCGAGCCGATGTCTTGGGTTATCGAGCAGTGCGTACCGCAATGAACAGAAGTATTCGCGGTTACCCGCGCCCGGTCTCCAACCTTCGAAGGACACGCACGCACGCGCATGCCGATACGCGATGGGGATATGCCACCTTCGGCGGCGAGAGACAGCTACGTTTCCTCGAGGTGTGACGGCGAAGGAACGGACGCGCGTTGCCATTCGCGGTGTCGCCTGCCGCGGCTACGACGTGTCAGAGGTCAGTGTCGGGCTCGTAAAAGCGAACAGTTCGAACTGTTCGCCGTTTGCGCGTCGTTCCATCGCGTGAACCGCGTATGCCAGCGTTGCTATCAAAAAACTCAATCGATATACACCTCACAATATTTCGTCTTTTCGGCGTCGATGTGACTTCGATCGATTCACATACATTTCACCGAATCGTATTCTTTTTCTCGAAATATTTATTAATAACTAACAAGCAATATTTTAATTTTAATTTTTCAAAGCACACGCATAACGGAAATGTCGACGTTGTTTCGTCGCTCTTGAGAAATTACCCCGTAATTTTTTTTTATCAATACTAAGCGCGCTACCGATACTTCCTTTTCCGCTTCTGCTCAAGGCTTTAATATTGACGATGCTGATTTAAAGCACCGGCACTTCATCTCTGTATAATAACCTGCGTGTTTCTCGGAGACCACACAGGACGCGCAAGGTGATACTTGTCCCGCTATAAATTGTCCACGTTGACAGCCGAGCAGTAATCACAGTGCGTTTTTCGGAGGACTGGTTTCTTCGTGAGAAACGTTGAATACGAACGTGCGATCAACGTTTGAGCAATCGCACCGCTAATTATGACTTGGGCGCGGGGAAAAGCAACAAAGTAGGAAACGCGCGGATAGATTATGAAATATCACCGATACACGTGGGGCTACGCACGTTCTCGATCGTTGCCGATCAAGATGTTAATTGAAGGGGATATTGAGAAATATCTGAGAATTGTTATATGCCAATGAATATGAATACTTTCACCGATAAAACAAGAAGAATTCCTTTATGTTTGCTAATCGATACCGATATATACCTATCTACGAAACGAGGATAACGAGTCGGCGATCTCTGGTCGTCGATGTTTTTGTTAAGAGAAATGCGTAATTAAACCATGTTTTTTATTTCGAAAAACAATCGCGACAAAGTGATTCTAGCAAATCGAATTTTTAATAAAAATACACAAATATAGTAGTCATTCTCTCTCTCTCTCTCTCTCTCTCTCTCTCTCTCTCTCTCTCTCTCTCTCTCTGCTGCATCGGATTGCTCTGCGCAGCTAAATCGATAGTACCCCGCTAATGCAGATAATTTAGTGCTTAACACACTCTGATTACCATATGAGTAACGGGTGGCACATAGATAATAATGTCTGTGCCGGAGTGTTTGCACAGTTACGTGTGACCATCCTACCGGCAAGCTTGTACGAAGTCATGAAACGCTTATTCTACATCGCCCAATTACGGTCTAATTTTACGTCACGTTATTTCATTGTATGTACCTTTGAATAGCGATTTTAGCGGCATTATAAGAACTTTTGGAAATTATTAATTTTAATTAATTACATTCAAATTAGCATCATCGACATGAAGTCGTGAAAAGAAGGTTTAGGCGGAAAAGGAAGTGGCACGCTTAATATTGATAAAATTATTGCAGGGTAATTAATTTAATTTCTACGTTTGTAGCAGATCAATATTTCAAGTTGATTCGATGTCGACGATGAGTATCGTATTGTTCGACAACTACAAAGCAGACTTAAGTACACAAAAAGTAAGAACTCTCGCCCTTTCGAAACATTCTCGACATACATTTACAAACTGCGACTCAACAGGCCACGGCAAGGCAAAGTCGTCGCAAGAGAGGGCAACGCATGAAAGTTTAAGTAGTAGTTTCATTCTTGTAAGTAGAAGCTCGCTTTAAATCTAAATATAAATATTAATCAAAAATCGTTTGAATTCATCGCGGTAAAGAGTACTTGTAGAATCGGAAGATAATTTAAAGAACAGAAAGATTAAACTTATTAAAAGTGAAATAAAGATTGAACACAAGATATTTAAAAATTATTCATATAAATTATTTTTGAAGTTTGATAAATATTTTATAAAAAACGAAATTATTATATTACATTTTTCCAGTTTTACGCTGCTTCTATAAAACACATATTCTTCTGTCTCATCAGATCTGTTCTCGTCAGTTACTATTTATATTCTATTTTGTAATTTTTTAAATTCTCGAAGCTAACGTTCGGTGTATTTAGTTTTAAAATAACATACAACCCATATGGCATGAAACGAAGCCTGAAGTGTAAGATTCCCTTTTTGTAATCTTAAAAAATAAACAAGAATATTACAATGTTACCATTCTCTGTCTCATATTGTAGCAGCAAAATGGAAAAGCATCAGATGTTCCCTGTAGAGGAAAAAAAAAGGAAAGGACGATGGAGAAAAGAGAGACAGAGAGCCTGAAAACTATGAAGGGAAGAACGAATATAAAGACCAAAAGGAGCATAAAAAGTGAGTATACTTCTCCGTAGCATGGAAAAGCACGCTAGAGAAAAGGTTCATAGCACCTTACTTTTCCGAGAAACGAGAAGTAAAATAGAGAGAAAGAGAATAAGTTCGGGCAGCGAGGAAAGAAAGCGAACGCAACCGAGAAGAGAGGATAGGGAGAGATTATCGACTCTATACCAATTCTCGTGTACCGATTAAAAAGAGAAAAAGATAAAAGGTTTTTGACAGTAATGTAATTTTTCATTTTAGAGAGAGAGAGAGAGAGAGAGAGAGAGCGTGAAAAAAAAAAAAATAATGATGATAAAAAAAAAAAGAAACGAGCCACGGCTTTAAAGGTGAGGCAAGAGTAGAACAAAGAAAGATAAGGGAAGAATAGAAGGCAGGTGGAAGGGAGCGATACGAAGCGTAGAAAGGAAAGAGGGAAACCTTTCACGAGTCGACTGTAATGGGGGTGGTAGGCTTCGGGATCTCAGGGTTAGGAACATCGGTCGGAAAAACTCTAAAGGATGGAAGGAAAAGAGAGCCCAATGCCGGAGTCTACTCCCACTGGGGAATCGAAGAGAAATCGTAGGAGGGTTGGGAGCGAGGGGAAATGAACGAGTGGGCGAGCGAAGAGTCGGGAGGGCGAGACAATGGGGAGGGAGCCGCTGGGGTAAGAAAGCTGATCTCGATCCGTTCCAGAGAAACCGTCACGAGACGCACAGATCCTGAACACGTAGTATACGAAAATTTAGTTTTACACAAGCTCTGTTAAATATTATATATCATGTTAAAAATGTCATATATTTTCCTTCGTGTACTTTTACATTGAGTCTAAGAAACAAATATAATTATAAAACTGAATTATTAATATTAGTCAAGAATTCGTGAAATGTACAATACCTTTAAAAAAAATTAGCAAGTAAAATTAATGACAGATTTATTTCTTCTCTTTTTTTCTTCTTCGTGTATGCTGTGATCAATTGCAATTACATCTACGCAAGAAACTTGATCATCCTTTCCATACAATGTTATATCATTACACGTACCTATATATTAAAATCAATTGTAACTAACATACTGGTTATATAAAATGTATTTTTACTTACGCCGCGAAATGTACATAAAGAGAATAATAGCAACTACATTTTTATCCTTTTCCATATCTCTCGAATTTTTGAATAAGAAACATCTTTCGTTGTATACCGATGTGGTAACATCTCGCAACAATTATCCGGCCTATCATTCGAATATATTTAAACACAAATCCCTATAACGTTTCGTGCACTGTTGAGAGATTCCTCAAGTGACTGCTGGACATCGCGGGTGCCGGTCGCTCGCACAATCGCAAGTGACCGTGAAGAGGCACGACACTGTAAAATAAGGCCGCGGCGTCCACCTTTCTACTCGCGGTACCGCAAAGAAAACGGTGACCCGCGTCATCCGCTGCGCGGACATTCCACCTTGTTAGTTTGGCTCCGCTTCGAGTTCGCTCTGGTTTCTTTTTTCCCTCCCCGTGCCGATTCACCTGGTAATGCCTGAAAAATAATCCCCGAACCGCGCGCCCGCCGGACTCGAGGAACGCTCGCCGGCATTGTTCCGTGACGGTACGATTAACGTACGCAGTCAATTATACTAATACGTACAGTACATGTCCATCGGACGATGTCCAAGCGGTGCACGTTTCATGGTACCGTGCCGTTTGTTCTTGTCGAATTAATCGTACGAGAGTGGCAAGGCGATGTAGCTCATCTGCCGTCTCCTAATCGGGGACTCGGTGAATTTCGAGTTCCGCATTTTTCGACGTCACGAATCTCAAATGAAAATACATCTTACGACGACGGGGCGGGGAAAAACGCGAATTTTTCGCAAGTTTACAGCATCGAAAATTGAATTGGAGACACGTCATTTTTTTCGTCGATTACAATTTAATGCTTTTGCTTTTTAAAAGAAAAAAAAATATAATCTTGCCACTTTTCAGCACAGCGACATTGGATAATAGAAAATAAAAACTTGCAAACTCACTTTATTCAATGTGTATAAATTAATTCGAATTTGCGTTCGGGAAAAAATAATGGAACATCGCTGGAATATCGTAACACGTGCCGTTCTAATTATAAGACGAACGTTGCGCATCGAAGCGATGAACCAGTGATTTTTGTGTTATCTCGCATAACTCTCACAAAATTATTATTGCCCGCGAGTTTCCTTTTGTGTTCACCAATAAACATTTTCGCTTCATACACCTATAAATACATGCTTGAAATCGATTTGCGGGATGACGTTCCTTACGAGCGTCATTCGCGTATATGATTTTTCTCGATCTGAAGGCAACCAGTGATCATGGCCGTGCAGAACGCCTGGATAAGCTGACGCGCGCGCGTGCTGATCGGTGCGAAAGGTCACCATGACCGTTGCACGCGCGATCAGTCAACGGAGAGGAAGGGAGGAGAGAAAGAGAGAGAGAGAGAGAGAGAGAGAGAGAGAGATATCTAGGAGCGGCGACGGTGGTCTCCCCTTTCCCTTAAGACTCGTTCTGGATTCTGTCCGACAGATCGACGACACAGATCGGCCTGTGTCACGCGCCTTCACCGAATATCCACAGAGATGTGGAGAGCCGATCGGATGCGGGTGGAGGAGAATCTATTGCGCCAGATCCCAGCCGTAGATTATACTCGACGGTAGACGTACATGAGTGCTCGTTCGTTCGTTCGTTCGTTCGCTCGTTCGTTCGGTAGACTTGTATAGAAATACACATTCTAATCATAGGAAATTCCTTTAACAGAGTGCGTGTGAGACACCGGCGAGGAAGGGCGAGAGGCAACGAGGGGGAAGAGGCACGAGAGAAAGAGGTAGCGAGAAAGACAGGGATGAAGACGGGGTAGGGCGCATCCCTCCCAGAAATTTCAGCGAGGAGTTAAGACTGAGAGAGGCCAGAGGGGTATTTATAGCTCCGTCGTCGTCGTCGTCGATCGGTCGTCGAGGACGACGACGACGACGACGACGACGAGGCTGTAAAGACCAACCCCTCTAGCCTCTCCCTCTTCTTTCTCCTCACTATTGTAGATATGAGAGAGAGAGAGAGAGAGAGAGAGAGAGAGAATCGTTCTCTTCCCGATCTTATCTTTCTCTCTTACTCCGCCTTCAATGCTCTTCCTCATCATCTCCCATCTTCGTTACTCTTCCTTCTCTCTTTCCTCACCTTCTCGCTTGCACGTTTAAGGCGTCTTTCTTTCATCCTCCACGACGTCCCGTTTCCCTCTCCTCCCTCCCACCCCTTCTGTCTGTCTCATACATCCTCTTCCTCTCTCTCTCTCTCTCTCTCTCCATCTTCTTCGCCCTCCTTACCTCCGTATGGCTCATGCTCCTATGCCTCTACTCTACAATATGTATTTAAAATAGCTGCATGCTGCAAAATAACTGAAATAGCCATGAAGGGTCGATGATCCCTGCGACTCCTACTTCCTGGAAGAAGCGCATCTCCATGGATTTTCGACGTCGTTGACGGCCCTGTCTCCACCATGCTCGCCACGTTCCGTCGACGCTATTTGTCGCCTGCTCCACCTCGAGCTTGCGGGCACGCCGTTGACCCGACATTCGATATCGAGGTCGAACATCCTCATTGTCGTAACGAACGTAATATACAGAAGGTCGCCTGTCGCGAGAGAATGCGATTACGCCGCTGCAACGGCGATGTATTCGAGAGAAATGACTGTTTCGGTATTAAAATTCCAAATGGCACAATAAACGAATTTAATCGATTGATAAAAGTGCAATTATCGCATAAATAAAATTCGTCGTCATTAAATATTATGGTGATGTTTGTAGTCTCGAAACTTTTTTTCTCTTTCATAGTTTTGACCAAAAATAAAAAAAAAAATTATATATCGGGCCAAACATTATATATACTCCAACGTATCATTTATTAGTCTCGCGAAATTTTGAGAACAATATTTAACAAATCAAAATTAAAAACGAGCTATATCCGATCAAGGATCACGAAGCCTAATAATATTTTGTATGAATTTTACAATTTCCCGTTCAAGCGATATAACACTTGCTCCATTCCTTAATTTGGCAAGTAAAGAAAAAAAATTCCAGTTCGGATTAAAAAGTAACGCGTGCGCGCGCGCAATCGAGATATATTTCGTAAGCTTTTATCGTGCAAGATATGAAGTTTTTAACAGTAGGAAAGAAAAAAAAACATCGCGGACTCTCATTCGGGAGGAGAATGCGAAAAACTTTCTTTATTAATAAGACCGATTGTAATCTTCTCTCCACAAGTGTTAAATCACTTTGAGTAAGACGTACGTATTTTCGCGGAACGAGGGGGAAGGGATGACCTTTATGTCCCGTGCACCTGAGAGCAGGGAGGAGGAATTCGCGCGGCGCTCGTCTCGCGCTGCGGCTTGCGAGATTTGTTGCAGCGCACTTGCAGCAGCAGCAGCAGCCGCAGCAGCAGCGTGCGACTACCGCTGCTACTGGCGCAGCCTTGACATTGGTCACGTTGCATTTGCTTCGCGGAAGGTTCCTCCCGCGAGTAAGACGCGTCCGAGGCCGCCTGCGGCACCGACGTTTATTGCGAACGTCGAAGTGTCGCGTAATGCAACAACCGGCATCGTTGTTTCGGCTCCCGCTTGTTTTCAACGTAATTCCACACTGAAATATTAACCGAGCAGCACTCCGATAAATAGAACAGAGCGGTTAATAAGTAATGCTCTGGCTCTTCTTGCTCTTTCGTTTCTCTTTCCGAAACACGCAGCTGTAAGAATAACGGCGATGTACGTTCGTACGGTGTACCTTTAAGCACGAAATGTAAAAAACGTTCCGATCCGGGAGCAGCGTCATATATATATACTTATCATGATTCTCTTTGTCATTTATGAGAATTTATGAGGATAGTATTCGCGACTTTAGGGCCTCCGTGCAAATGACACGCACGAAGTTATACGAAAATGCGGACTCGTCTCTGCAAACACAAAACCCCTTCTTTTCATATAGTTGACGTCAATTGCGTTCCGCAAATCTGACGGTGGCCAGAAATCCAACAGTATTACATCGATTACGTAATGGATCGCTTTACCTGATATCCAGTAGATGACATCAATCTTGTCTTTTTCTTTTACTCAAATATTTAATGTAAATGGAATCAATAGCGCGTTTTCTAAAAAAAAAATCGATTAATTTTAATGATACATTCTTTAGAACTTTCAGAGTTGATTTTCGTGTAATTAAAATTCCGAGACGCGAATTTCGAATGACAAGCGATTGTAAATGAAGTGTGGCTGCATACTAGTTCTCGATTGGCAATAAAGTAAAAAAAAAAAAAATTTAATTTCCTTTTGTTTAAAATTTAGTACAAAAGAGAGCTGACAGTTAACTATGCTCGCAAATTTTTTTGAACGCTATATCTATTCGTCGTTTGATTGCAAATATCATATCATAAATATTGTAACTAATAATTGTACCATTGAGTTTCATATTCGAATTAATTAGGCTTTTGCGCAAACCATAAAATTGTTTTTAACTCATTTGACAGTGAGGGTTATTCAATTCCTCACAATGGCAAACACATGATGCTTATACGGTCTCGATAATGTTGTGTGAATAGCAATATTAATCACGACGTTCGATATCGGTCCGATAATTAGCACATAATTCCCGCTTTTGCTAGCCGATGCTATTTATAGTTGTGCTTTATATTAAATAATAATAATGGTAATTCGGCATAAATATTATTATTAATAACTACCCTTAGTAGACGCATAATTGCATCATTCATGTCTTGGGCATTCCTTTCCTTCGAAATACCGGGAGCACCAAGTAATGTGTTACATCTATATAAATTTGTTTACATACAACCTTACATATACCTGCCTAAAGATAAAAACCACTTAATAATTTTGGTATTCTTGTAAGAGTGATGAAAGTTAATTCGGGACACGACTCATCGTCTATATTAAAGGACCGGAAAATCATCGTGTAGTATAAAGGGTTAAACGATATTTCGGTTTTAAAAATAAACAGTTCTCCTTGAAGTGTTTCGAGTGGAAACTTTCAACATCCTTGCATAAATATTGATTTATAAAAATATCAAAACTAATATCGATAAATAATATCCTAAAGGACACAGCCTTTTCTCATTTTCTGCAAATCAGTTATAGGATTTCTATTAGATAAAATATAAGAAAAGGCAGAATACAAGACATATTCTTTTTATTAATATCTATCCAATTATATACAATTGAATTATTTGGTAAACAATATTGAAATTTTATATTTTTCAAAGCTTTTACTCCCGAAATCTCGATTTGTACAGCTATTTAAGGATTTCACTTAACGGGCTTTTAACGATATCATATTTCTGACGATCGAAATAATTACGTACTGTGATAATATCGGCGAATGTAATGAAAAAGAAACCAACACCTTCGATCAAGATACGAACGTATCTCTATCTGAAATTCTTTCGCGGGAAAAATTCTCATCTGCGTTCATACAAATCAATCTCATGCTGACGTGATGTCTCTGGCGCCGCAGTTCATCCTCCTTCTTCGCCCTCGCTAAGCTGAAGAAAAAAGTCACCCTCCTAAAATCGATCCGGGTCTCTCTGCCGGGGCAGAGACTACCAGAATGGCACCAGACATCTACGACCCGTCGTCGCCGTCGTCGCCGTCGTCGCCGCCTTCGCTGCCGTCGTCGGGTTGACGTAGCTCGGCAGGGCGCGAACAGAGTCGCGCATTGTACTGAGTTCGAGTGCACATCTCTGGCACCGAAGCGCTGGGAATGGTTAAGCGATAATAATAACAGTACAAATTTTTGGAATAGTTTATACCACGCCGCGCGCACGAGCAGGGAGTAGAACAGCGAGAGGGAGACGATGAGTCCAAAGGGTAGAGGGGAGGGAGGGG
>NW_017304450.1:1188779-1194692 GCF_001594115.1 Trachymyrmex septentrionalis | reverse complement strand
GAGAGAGAGAGAGAGAGAGAGAGAGAGAGAGAGAGAGAGAGAGAGAAGTGCGAGAGCGAGTCGAGGGAGACGAGACGAGATGATACGGAGAGACGCTCCGTGCCCTCGTACACGAACGGTCGATGAGAATGCTCGGTGGGGGCGGACGAGGAGGAACAGGGAGCAGGCAGGAGCAGGACGAGAGTGCGGGGTGGGAAGAGGAGGGTGAGGTCGAGACGCGCGAAAGGAGCCGCCGATAGAGAAGGAGAGGAGACGGCTGCGGATAGAAGGAAGAGGAAAGAAGGGGCATGACTACGGGAGGGTGGCCGTGAGGCAGGGGACTTGCGCGCGCGCGCGCTCGCGTATACGGTGAGAGTCGAGAGAGAGAGACGAGGGGGCGAGAGAAGCCGTCGGGTGTGAGAAGGCGTGAGGGGGAGCACGGCAGGAGGGAGGCAAAACGAGGAGGCGGAGGGCAAGCCGGTGAGAAGCGCAAAGGGGGAGCCAAGTGAAGCCAAGTGAAGTGAAGTGGGGCCGCGGGACGGGACGCGGTGGCATTGACCCCGTATAGTAAGTAAGGTAATGTGAACAGCTAGCGCGGCTTCTCTCTCTCTCTCTCTCTCTCTCTCTCTCTCTCTCTCTCTCTCCCTTCTCTCTCCTCCTTCTCCACCGCGTGTCTTTCTTTCTACCTCCGTCACTCTCGCCGCCTGTCTTTCTCATCTTTCTCTCTTTCCTCTTCACACCGGCCAAAGAGTTCCCATCGGGATATTGTTCGGTTCGTGGGTACGGGAGGGTGACCTCAGGGTGGACAGCGATCTCGAGAATCGTTTATCGACTGGCTAGGTCGAAAGTAGTCGGTTGGATCGATATCGATCTTGCTCTTGACTTTTTACGCGCGCACACGAATCACGATTGCTGCATCTTAGTTTGCAATTGCGACGATGTAAATTTGGGACGATTTTTTACGACACGAGTAGCTAAGATGACCTTGGATGTCGGTGGAGGAAATGCATGCGTCGCATACGCGTTCCATTGTTCCCCTCCGTCGCGGCAAACAGTTCTCACAGGATATCGCTCATTTCGCCGTAGGTATGCCAGACCGGAAGTTGCCCTCCGTGAAAATTTCACTCGTATAAAAAAATAATGTTTGCATTTGCGAGGCTTTAATTCGATTCCCATGAAGAATCCATTGCGCTACATTGCACTGATCTCATCAACGAAGTAGAACGACGATAGAGAGAGATTGACCTTGACTCTGTTGCAGAAATATTCTTATTCCCCAGCGAATGATTCTCACGGAACGCGCATCGATTGCACAGTTATGCATTTAAACTTTTAAAGTAAGATCCGTACGCCGATTCTGTAACTTTTAACGACAGTTCGATATTGTTACATTGTGTTGTTGCGCAACTTTTTTATCATACATAACGTCCGTGCGACGGCAATATATAATGATATCAGCTAACAGTAACTGTCGTTACTTGGGAGTTACAGAATTAGGATACTGATATCATTTGACTTTTGTAGAAAGAGATCGGCTGATATATTTCGACGTATACAACATTGGCGTAAATTTGTGTTTTCACGTAACATTTTTTAACGTACATAACTTTCTATTCACTTATTTTACCCAAAGATTTCATCTAACGACTCTGAAATCATAGCAACTGATAAACAACTGAAATTATTGCTGATCAATTGATATATTGACACTTTTAATTGTTATTATCAAACACAGTAAAAGCCTCTGTAAGTTTAACGAAATCGTCTAATCAGCGATCTGAGTCATCTCTTAATAAGAAATAGAAATGTGAATCATCGATCTCTTTCAATCGCCACAAGGCGATCTCCGGAAGGACATCGGACGACCTCGGAAAATATCAGGGCAGCGTTAGTCCGATCCGTTCGATGACCTTCGACCGAGCGGCAACTTCGAGAAGACCATTTATAATGCAGAAAGTCAATCTCGATAATATTACTTTAGATCATTGAACGACAAAACGATTCGCTGAATTTAAGCATCATTATAAATTAATATATAAAATTCAATAAAATAACATTTTGAAATTAAAAAATTGATGCATTGGTAAACTATCGTTGTGAAATGTAAAAATATATCATTCCGAAAAGTAATTTTTTATACCTTGACTGAGGCGATAATTTTTCATAATAAATTATTTTAAATTCTCTGTAGTATCTTAAGATGCTGTCAGAATTATTAATATTCAATTGACGATCGATTTAATTCGTGATATAACTATTTTTCAGGTCAGAATTGCATTCTCATTTGTGTTTAGTGTACGGTTTGAAGAAAAATGTATATATAAAAATTTAATAAATATTTAGCAAGATGCGTAGCCTCAATCGCATTAGATCGAATTTCTTTACTCATTTAATTTCTTTTTCGTCAATAAAATCAATGTTTCCGAATAAAATTTCAAACGGTAAAGATTTTTTTCACGTTATAAATTACGCGTTACATGGAAATAACTCTCATTAATGTAATATAAATGTCAACGTGAAAATGTCAATAATAAAAGGTAAGAATAATACGTGAATTCGATATAGGAGTTGGAGATTGGTATCGAATAATACGCCAGTTGCTGTTATAACTATCAGCAATCTTTGTTCACGGCACAACCTCGAACTTTCCATCCGTGGGACTCCGTTTTCGCGATCGCCGAGTGACACTCTCGAATGCGAATGCGACTCTCGACGGAAGTTTCCCACGAGACTATCCCGCTCACGAAGGAAACACCACGTGACCGACGGTAACTTTACAAGTACGTAAGCTAGTACTTAATCCACGCTCGTCCTAAATCGCTAACAACGTCACGCGAATGTGGTGTGTCATCCGGAACGTGTAAGCTACTAAAGCATCAATGTCACGCGACAACTTAAAATTAATGACACAAGAACAATGATCTAATGTCTAATATCGAAAATTAAAAAACGTCTCTACGCTGTATTAAATTAATCGAATTTTAACTCTCTGTCAAAATGTAGTCAATTCGACCGTGAAAAGTTATGTCTCGTCTTTTCATTTAAGTTAATAAATTAACGGAAAAGCGACAATTTTACGTTAAAAAATTGCATTTTCCAATTCGCATTTTATGTGAAAAATTAATAGTAATTTTCCAAAAATGCACAATGATTTTTTATCACACTTATACGTATTTGTATGTGAAAAACCAAAATTTAAATTTTAAAGAATTACGAAAATAATTCATCACAAAATGAGAGGGCGTCTCTCCCTCCTCCACCCTCCCACCCACCCCTCTTTTTTTATCTGGCCTTTTCAAACCACAAACATCAATCTCTCTTTGGTTTTTCAATAACAGGAAAAAAAAAAAAAGATAAATATCGCTCGAGCTTAACACGTGCAATTTTAAAGAAGTAATTCGTAATATTATAAATGTCAAGGACACGACGCGACGCTGACACAACGCACCAATTTTAACGAGTTTCTTTTTACGAACTTTTTATCGAACTTACACCCTTACACGCTTCAGGAGCGCGAGCGGGAGGCAGGGGCACCGGCAACGGGACTAATCGCACCGGTATGCGATTTTACCGTCGTCGTGATCACCGTCGTCCTCCGAGCGCGCGATTCGCGCATTAAACGCAGCCGCTAACCGCAGGACGAAGCGTTCCGCGCAAGTAACGCATACCGGTACACTTACCGGCCCCGGCCGCTGTCGCCGGTGCGCGTACGCGGCGCACACGCGTGCACGGCCGGGTACGCACGCGGGCGAGACGCGCGGCGGATCGCAGATGCATCCTTACGGGCGTATGATGCATGCGTCACGTGCGAGCGGCACCACGGTGCGCATACCAGGAAGAATCTCGCCACTCGCCACTCGCCACTCGCCAGGCCGCGGGAGCGCAGTCCGCGCTGCCTGCGAAGCCGATCGGTGCGCGTTACCGTATACATACGACACGATGCAAGGTGGACGGCACCCCCGCGCAGTCGTCGCGCGCTCTTTGAAATATTCCAGTGGTCGAGCGAAATCGGGGAAACTCGATGTAGGGGATCAGGTAGTTCCATTAACTTGTTAAGGAACGTCCGTACCTTCGAATTATCGTGCTAATTGTACCGTGACTTTTACCACGGGGTTTACCACCGTTGGAAGCGACTTTACGTACTCCCGTACGTAACGAGCACGCAACGGACGGAATGAAATTTTTTCCGAAAATCGAGCTCACCGTCGTAATATTTATCGATTAAGTAATCGAAGTTAATTGTCGAAAACCTATGTATTACTTTTAATCCCTTCACTCAATCTTCTTTCTCTTTACGTTCGCGCACGTGCGTAGCTTTCAGGGATATATTTTATAACAAAAGAACAAGTTTTACACGAGAATTTCGTTATTAACATCTGTTGTATATTTCGGCTGGATAGCTTAAAACGTTTCACGTCCTATTCGTCATCGTTCTTATTGCAAGGGGCAATTGAACGTTTTATTAAAAAAAAAACGTACGCGTATGTGACCCGCGAGAGAGATGTTGGATTTAACGTCACGAACATTAAAGATTTCATTTCTTGCGTATTTAACAGTTGCGAAATATCTTATTTCGCAGAAAAGAGATACGGTAACAGTTCGTGCTTTGAACCAGAGTTCCGGTATGCAGTTAGCAGCGACACGCAGTCGGGGCTCGACATTGCTCGGTGTTGCTTAAAATCACGGCGAGTTCGACACGCCGGTGCGGCACTTTACGATGCGTTCGAAACCTCGTGCGTCACCTCCGTCGGCCGACCGTCGGCGGACTTTCACTTTGTTCTTTCTAGAAGTACGTAGCCGTATATCCGATTGTTCAGATTTCAATAACCCCGCGCTTACGTGGCTTACGGCCGAAACGTACGGCCGGAACGCGTATATTAGCAATGCACGCACGTGTATGGGATGTGTGCGCGCGCGTATGCGTGTATACGTGAGTATGAGAGAGTCGCGCGGAATGATGTAACCGCGTTCCATGCTCTGTGTGACCGCTTGAGACAGCAGGGGTGGTCAACGAGTCGATCGTGATCAGTCGTAATCGATCGGTCAGTCGATCTCGAATCTCAAAGCGACTTTCAACTCTGTGTGTGTGTGTGTGTGTGTGTGTGTGTGTGTGTGTGTGTGTGTGTGTGTGTGAACACTTTGTATATACTTTTATACACCTGTCACCACGTAACGCAACTGTATCCACTATTAGATTCCTAACGTTCAGATTATACCGGGTTTGAGTTATTTTCAATCATTTCCATAAGTCGCTGTTGTTCGCTACTTCCTATTGAATATTGCTAATTTGACTGTGAAACGATAAAGTTAAACAATTAACTCAAGAAAACGTACGTAAATTTGACTCCAATTTAATTCCTTTACTAAATGCACGCATTAATATGGACGATATTTATTTTGAAATTAATCGCAGAAATGGATTCATCGGTTCTTTTTTTTTTTTTTCAAAAAATGATTTCGTGACGATCTAATGTTCAACTTACCGTCTAGTTTTGACCATAAAATATATCTATCAAACTTCTTTCTTCTCAAACTTAACAGAATTCTCGCCTTCGACTAAAGAATTAATTATTTTCCGGTTTTACGAATTGACGTAACTTATTGATTTTGTGTTCATTTTTCATATTTCTTCTTGTATATTTGATGTTTGACATTTAGCATAACCTCTTATTAACATTATTGGTTTCGTTTTATTTGAGCTTTCTTTTGTTATGTACGTCAGATTTCAGAATTTATATTATGGCTTCTTACTTAATAATTTGACTGATAAATATACTTATAAATGACTGATGAATGCCAAGTATGGGTCGAAATGTCTTTTATATAATAATAAAGTCATTGTACACTTTTGTTATACTATATACATCTTCTATCGCTCGTTATCTGCCGTTCTTCTTTTTTCATTTTAAAATTTACATTTGATTGATTTACATA
>NW_017304450.1:1174502-1188513 GCF_001594115.1 Trachymyrmex septentrionalis | reverse complement strand
GTTCTTCTTTTTTCATTTTGAAATTTACATTTGATTGATTTACATATACGTATTTTGTCACACATGGAAGTTAAGAATAATAAAACGGTATTTAACTCAAGGGATTGAATTACTATTGCTCTCTTTTGAGATATCTAAGAGTGTTACATTTCTAGAATATTCTCAGATATTTTACCAAATAATATTTTGATAAATAGAATTAGTTTCAATTTCATCGAAATTTGATTTCAAAGAAATTTCGAGGAGATTCTTAATGAAACGTTCACATTTAAGATCGTAAGTAATCGATTACTTTAAAAGTTTTCAAAATTTCAACATGGGGTATACTTTTTAAAAAGTCAATTAAGTCTTTTTTCTTTTTCGCCAATATAAAATTTGATAAAAAAAAAAAAAAAAGATAAAATAAGAAATTTCTACAGCCATATCTATCTAAGAAATATTCAAATTGACTCGTTGGGATTATTTCTAGGACGAAATATATGACAGACCTCTCAGACGTCGCGCTCTAAATTGCGTATGCCCAGGAATGTGGCATCTTTCGCGCTTATCTATTATTACATCGCTAGCACGTTATAATCCTGATACGGCCGCGATCGTTATTGGCCGCGCTTATCTGAAACGAGCGCGCGCGAAGAGATGTCGCGTGTCACGGAGCCGTCCCCGAAGTACGTCCCGAAGTTACATCCCGCGCCGCCTTCCGCTACGTCGTAACGTAAACCCGCGCGACGAGAGAACGTGGCGTAACGTAGAGAACGAGAGCGCAGATTGGTAACTTTCTCGGGACACTCGGCTCGGTGAGGAGGACCGTAACGCGCGCGCGCGCGCCCCTGCCATTTCCGACGAGTTTACGACACGATAACGCACCGTGGATTAGCCAGCGAGCTGTTGCGTATATCTCGCAGCTCCCGACATGGCAAATCGAGACAATCCAACAAGGACGGTGAGAGACCGGAGGTCCGACTTGGAAATTTAAAGAACAGCCAGCCGCACCTGTAGATGTATCTACACGTGCCAGGCTCACACACGCTATACGCTATACGCTGTCGACTACGGCAACCTTGAGGAACGAGAGTATACGTATGTATCTGCACGCGTGCGCGCGCGCATCGTGAGGATAATAAGTCTGCTCTGCTGCTCTTCTCGTTAATTCCCGACGTGTCCTTAAATCGCGCCCTTTTTTTTTTTTTCGCGAGAAAACTCGATCGACGACGCACGTATACGCTGACGCACGCATGTATGCAGAGAGAGAACGCCGCTCTCGTGCTCGATCGATTCTATGTCGCTCGTTTGCTGCAACAACCCAACGCTGTTAGATGCAAAGGTGCAATGGTAACCCAATCCGTCGAGTTGCGTAACATTTCGTTAGTTTAAACTTTTACGCGTGTCAAAATGTAAATCGATCCACTTCCGTGGTCACTTTTAAAGTAAATATCGTCCATTGTTAAGTGTAAATCTGAATGAAATTTCAATCAAATACACTTTCTTGTTTAACTCCCCGTTGTTTTTTTATGTGCATTTTTACCGACGTAGATTAATTTTAATTTCGGTTTAACATTTATATCCTTTTTTAATTTTCAAAATTAGAAAAAGATGGAGAGCTAGTTGAGCCGAGATTAAAATCAAACTACGTTGGTCGAAACGGGCATTGGTCGAATTATAATAACGACATATGGATAGAGCAGTCAGATCTATATATGTAGATATGATTAAAATTGACTTAAATTGGATAATAATTTGACGTTACGAATATTTAAGTATAAAAAAAACAAAATTTCTCAGAAAATAAATATGAATGGTCGAATCGTTAAGATTTTGTAATATTAATTTTAAAATTTTTTGATGTGATAACCGATTATAGAGAAATAAGATTTCTTTTAAAGTATGTTCTTCCTATTTTCTTGGTTTTTTTCTCGCAACTAGCAACTAACAAACTTTTTAATTCGAAAGGCAAAATTGGCGGGCAATTTATTTCAACTGGAAATTGCAAAAATTCACACAATATACCTATTTATTAGACACTAAGACTCGCTTCGACCGAATGGCTCTCTGTTTTTAAATGGTCTGAATTTAAATTTTTCAATGATGCCGATATTGCAGCAAATGGGCGATATTATCCTGAACGAAGACATTCACGATGTGCTAATAGAATATCTGAATTACTTCGCTGCCGACATCATAAATAATATCCAATCGGTAGCAGCCTATGATTGAGTAATTGAATTGGCTAAATGTTAACGATGCATTTTTCTTAATTATCAAACATGATATTTAATGTTATTACAAGTTGACTGCGATTGCGGTATTATTGCATTATAATATTTCGTTTACCGTCGCGATATCACAGGAGGTACAGGTTATTCCGATTAAAATGTAACGAGAAGATTCGGATACGACGCGAGCCCCACGACGCAGCTACTGTTCTGCCCGTCGGATCGGAGAAAACGTTGTCGCACATGCGGTTTCGACCCGGAGCTCTTCCCTCGTTGTATCTCATCGCGGAGAAGTCGGGAACCCGACTTGTTGAGGTCGAGGAATTTAATAACGGACGAGGTCGAGTTGCGCGCCGGCGCGCGCGCGCGCTCCTCCGAAGAGCGCTTCGCTTCGTGTTGGTGACCAGGCGGAGGTTGCGCTCATTCATAGGAATTTTACAGGTTGTCAGGCAGGTTTGACCGGCCTTTGTCATGGGAGCGACGCGGTGGTGAGCCATCCGGAGAGACGGGAGAGAAGAGATATGTCCGTCTCTTCTCTCTAGCTTGAAGCGCGACGACCGAATCACGGATGAATTTAGACGTCGCCGAGCATACCTACGCATACCTACCCACCTACGTATCTATCTCTATCTACCTGCGGTAGAGAGACACGATAAACTCCCGGCGACCTATGCGCCGATCGGTGAGTTTCACCTCGGCGTTGTTTCACCGCCCGGCACCGCCGCCGCCGATCGATTCCGGCCGATCGGGGTTTTAGCGCACCTTTGTTGTGACATACGAGAGTAGAGCGGAGCGATGGCGATGGCGATGGCGTGTGGCGGTGACGGTGCGACGGTGACGGCGCGGCGGCGCCGGCGGCGGCGGCGGCGGTTTCGCCGGAGCGGAGTGCGCTCGCACTCGTGAGAAAGAGAAAGACACGGTCGGCCGATCATGAGGATCAGTGGCGAATCAAATAAGATAATCGCGTCGTTCGGGGTTTCGCCCGTATGCGTGGACGATACATAGCACACACGCTGCACCGATGTACGGAGAAGTCAGTCGCTATATATGGAAGAATAAAGGCCTATATTCTTACCGCGTGTTCGCTCACTCGCAGCGCTAGACGCACGCCCTAGACAGCCTAATTTTAAGTTTCGTTCGCTAAATGTAAAGACCGTGACATATGGGGTAGACGTATTTAGGAGCAAACGTCCGCGCTGAGAATATACTAACTACTAAATCAATAGTTTGCGTATCAATCAATGTCACATTGCATTGCCGAGAGAAAGGAAATATCTAAAGTGTTGAATTTTGAACATTGATATCATCGATGGCAGTTTTTCAAATCAATAATTTTTCTTCTATTCTTAACTTTTAGTGTGTGTGTGTGTGTGTGCAGAGTTAAAAAATAAATATATGAATAAAATGTAAGAAGATCTTATCCCTTCCTCTTGCAATTGCTAATTTAACTTTTTCTTTACTCATTATCTGTTAAAAATTAAAACAATATGAAATATTATTGAAATTTTTAAATCCTATTAATAATAATTTTTAGAATCCATACAATATAGACCCTCTATGGGACGTTTTAAAAATGTTCAGAGGATATTCGTCTGTGTCGTAAGGATTATAATTCATTATTTCAATATGTTTCTTGCTTTGAAATATTACTCCAGCGGCCTTTCTTTATAAAGATTAACGCTAACTACAATATTATACAAGGTGTATACTAATCGTAAGTGCGCTAAAAGATTTTAAGAGGTAATTTTTCACACAAATTCAAGACGAAAACTTTGTATAACCATATGTCCGACAGTTTAATTTCAAAGATGCAAAATGTGAAAAAATTTTTTTTTCAAAGATTTTGAAGCTTTACGTTACGATTTTTATCTTTCCTCGCACGAATTCAACAAAATTCAATAAAAACTTCATATGACTACTTGTCCGAGACGACTAGGTTTCAAAGATATAGAGTGTCAAAGTTGAAGGGAAAATTTAATTTTTTTTTTTAATTTCGAATATCACTGAAAAATTTTTGAATCATATGAAATTTTTATGTTGAATTCGTGTGAGGAAAAATAAAAAACCGTAAAGCTTCAAAATCTTTTAGCGTACTTAATATACATCCTGTATATGTGTATGTTATTATTTTAAAAAATTTTATTTTGAGAGAGAGAGAGAGAGAGAGAGAGAGAGAGAGAAATCTTCTTTCAAAATATCGCGTATGTACAATAATATACATACTTGTTATCGGGAACATAACAATACTTTGAAAGTAGAACTATCGATATTTCGGATAGCCTTATCGTTAACATTCTATGCAGGTTACCATTCCGCTGTCCGATTTGACGAACGACGCGGAACCAGGAATCTCTCCGTTTAGAAGCAATCATCGTACACGATTGTGTGCGTGTAACGCGATACGTATGCGATCCGTCAGTTTTGTCCACCGTAAGATCCGCGAATTTTCATCGGCCGGAGATGCAGAAACTGAACGGTAATAAAGTTCAGCGGTAATAAAAAAAAAATACTCATATTCCACAGCGCTACTGGCGTGATAAGCACCGGAAAGGTGAACTGCGCATAAATTTCGAAGCGTGATATGATAGGAATAATTTAGATAGCGTCATACGTTCGTCGCGAATATTAACGCGCGATAACGCGCACGGTGCGCGATAACGTTACGAAGGAATAACGCAGAAATAACTGCCGTACCGGATATTTCGTTTGAAAATTGTCACAATCGCCGGTATAAAATATCTCTCATCGGCGCCGAATGTTGTGGATCTGAAAAAAAAAAAAAAAAAGCTTTTCGCTCAAGCATGCATTGCGGAATTCCCGATAACGTTGTCGGAGTCACATTCAATTAACGTATCCACGCCCTTAAGTGTCAATCGCGGCGTTTCTAATCTCTCGCGTTTCGCCACCACCTTTGCCGGCGCGACAAAGTTGAGGTCGATAATCGACTCGGCATCGATACGCGTACTTGCTACCTACCTGTTCGCGTATCTACACGTGCGTGTGCGTTTTATAGAGTCGTATAGAAGACATACGGCACAGCAACGATATCTCGCGGACGCCTCGTGTAGGACTCTTGCGAACCGCTCTTTTATCCGGGGCGCAATTGAGTCAACGGCCTTTCGAGAGAGAGAGAGAGAGAGAGAGAGAGAGAGAGAGAGAGAGAAGTAACGGTATACGATTATTACCGAGTCTATACTCACGAAACTGAAACATTCGCGCGCGTTTCGCAGCACTGGCTTACGAATATGAGGACTATAGGCATCGCTTGATACGGGCGCGGTGACAGATCAGCGTCTTTTAAGCGACTCGCGAAGTGAAACGGGATGGATACGCGTGACCGTAAATATAGGTATACGACCGAGATATCTTCTGAATACTTGAAACAGAAAATTACGATGATCTCGCCTAGTTGCGACTACTGCGAGATTATTGGTCCGTTTTCCGTTCTCCTGCACTGGACTGCATTCGAATGCTCTTTCTCGCTTTCGACAAGCATCAAATATATACCTTTCTCACTTTTAAGTTCCGAAAAGTGTACATTAGTTCAGCCACAGAAAACAGACCTCGTGTTCGGGAAAAAAATGAAAAAAACATCTGACATCGAAATTGCAAAATTACGAGAGGAAAGAGGCGCGTCGAAATACAAGTGCCTAACTTTATATTAATTGTCTCTCACACCTGATAAATCAAATTGGATTCTTTACGATTGAGCTGACGAGATTAAAAAAGCACCGACGTACGCCGATGTGTGCCAAATTGAAAGCAATTTCGCGAAAGAGCGAAATTTAGATAAATAATGCTTAGAAAAGAAAGTGAGCGGTCATCGCGAAACACAGAATAAGATTAGAGACCCCAAGAATGTCGACGGGGGCTGAATGTGACGTACAAGTCATCGTGTGGCGAGGCGGAAATTCTAAGAAATATATTACCATCGATATACCGTATATGCGTGTGATATCGATACGCTCAGGTGTCTAATAAGCTTCTCTTCGAGAAACTTTGTAGAAAAGAGTCTTTACACAGGTACGCGCTACTTTCACGAATCGCGTGAAAGAGCCCTGGTAAAAATTGGTGTGTATCTACGTAAAGTAAATAAATCCAAAATAGGGAATCTTCCACGTGAGTTATGGAAGTTATTATAGATACGTGCGCCTCCGTACGGGATATAACATAGTTCGGTCCGCTTGGCAAGTATATACCGTTTTAGTTGAACCGTCGCGCGCGAGTCATGGTATTGTTATCCTCGTTGTATGACCGTAGACAACGCCGCGCGATAGCCGACGACTGCGAGCGGCCGCAGAGCGAAAGGGGAAATGCTCTCAAACTGCGCGGAAAAAAAAAGAGAAATCGACGGCTAGATGAGAGATCGATGTCCTATAAAGAGAAATATCTGCTGCCCGAGAGCAGCCTCGGTGCAGCGGCGCTTTTCATTCGTCATCACACTCGTGCGAACCTATCCTTCATTTTCAGATTTTTTTTTATTAAGGAGCCACTTTCTTTCTTTTTTTTTAACACGACGAGTCGACACATTCTCTCGACCGAGTTTTTAATCGAAAAATAATACTTGGCAAGTTCATTATATTTTATGTAAAATATTTTACCTTTATTGATTTTCATATACATATAATACAAACTGTCTCAATTATTTATTTATTTAATTATTTATATACCGTGCATACTTGCGATAGTTGATTTTGTACTAATGTCCCACCATTTTAGATGAGAAATCACATATATTTATCAATGTGTCGTTGATATAATAATTTACAGATCAAATAAAATGTAATTGTCACTTTTCCAAATATTATTTTGTACGTATTTATAAACTAAAAAAAAAAAAAAAATTGAAAATTTCTCTTACAACAGAACTGATACTTAAAATAAGCCAATATAATTCGTAATGTCTATTTTAATTCCGTAATTTTCGCAATCAATAAAATCTACTATTCAGCTATTCAAACGGTAATCGAACATCACCGCTATTAGACTTATAAAAATTCTATTCCGATGGATAATTGAGTCTCCGCCAATAATCGAATCGCATAAAAATCTTGCGCTAAATGCGCGTTTGCCGAATAAAAGAAACGGAGCAGCAATAATATTACATTTGACGGTTTGATGTCCGATCCGTTTGGAATCGTAAATGAAATACGCTCATAATCTTCCGCGTCTTTATTCTTTCGGGCGCGCACGCCCTCAGAAGTCTCAGAACGAGGAACGCATTCCACGGCCGCGCCGTCCGCCGACGATCTGCATTCGCAGAAAAGGACGAGGCAGCCGAGGAAGCGAGCAAAACGAATTAGCATCTCGATCGTCCCGAGCTTCTCCATACGGCTTTCCCCACCCACTGTCCCTGTGGTGTGCCGTGGAGGAAGGTATGTACAGTTTCTTCTTATGTACACGCGAGAGAATATACGAGGCGGATTCGCGCAAGCAATCACATAAATCACGTGGTTCCGATGGCTCATGAACGATTTCTATAGATGGTAATAATATGCCAAACACCAATATCGCCGGATGCCGCGCCGAGGATTTAAATAAGGTGTGGGTTGTTCCATAAAGAGAGGGAGTATATTTAAATGCATACAGGGGTGTACCAAGTGCCGCGCACTTTTCTTTATGTGTCTTACGCGCCTTTGATTAATCCGCTATCAATTTATTTCGGATCGTTTTCATCGGATCGGGAGGATGCGTGTACCGCATTTCACATCGTGCCATTGATACGGGAATCACGTCTCGCATATTTCGAACAGTTCGCATGGGAACAGCATCACATTTCCCCTGCATGTTTAGGGGTTGGTTGCATGTAGCTAGAAACCCATAGCTATGGCTATAGTTAGTGTCAGGTCTGAAAACTACAGTTAGTTTCTCTACCTGGGATTATAATCCAAGTAGACAACGGTTTACTACTGTGGAGTGTTATGAGAGTGGCTAACCCAGTCTGTCAACTGTTTCTAAAGTAGTTATCTAACCAGTTAATCTCGATCGTTCTCTATTTCAGAAAGCGACACGCTCTGAAATAATTTTTTTTCTTAATCTCGCTTGCACTTATGGAAAGGATGGTTTTTATAAAATATCAAAAAAATGTAACTAGATACTAGATTGAAAAATTAACTTTGTCGAAGTATCGTGATAATTATGTAGGACGCTCCAATTAGTAGCTAAAGTATAAACGTACACATTTTGTGCAGCATTGTTCATCATACTTTTTCATCATGAAAAATGATTTTTACATCATTATTTTTATAATCCAAAAAATTCTTTTCAGATCTGTATTGAATTAAATTTTTAGATACTTCAATAAAATCTTTCTTTCCATGTTATTAACAGTGTAAAAGTATAAGTTATCAAACACTCTCGTATATATATATGGATATTATACGTGTATCTTGCTGTAAAAGATTTGCGACCCTCGCGAGCGAGTGGTTCGGATACGACGTCCGCGTGTTCCACTTTATGGGTGCGTCAGCAGAATATGAAGTAAACGTCGGTGTGAATGTATATACTTGTATTGAAAGATGCGTCCGAATGTATATTTATTTACGAAAATTCGCTGCATATTCAAAAAAATTGTAAATTCCGTATATTCGTCCGAATAAGAGATTCTGATATTTTGGAATATTTTTTAGAGCGCGCACTAAATTTTCCACTCGCGGACTTCAAAGAACGACAGAATAATATTTTCTCATTAAAATGTGATATCAATCATAATTGAGTTTCTCTCAGGAATATTGGAAGTGTCGTAAAATTTTTTGAGAAGATTTCTGGTTAAGTCTACTAAATGTTGATCATTTCAGCTAGAATTTTAATAGATTTAATCAGAAATCTTGTAGACTTAACTAGAATTCTGGATCGTGTTCATTTTCCACCAGAATTTCAGTTAATTCAACCAAACATTTTTTTCCATGTGCAAATATTTATGTATTCAGTAGTTGTAGAATATTTACGATTAGAATGTTTTTCGAATTATTTAATCAATTGTTAGATTCTCCTAATAAGAATAAATAATATTTCAGATTCAAGTAACTCATGAAAACGTTATTAATTGTATTCGTGATATTCAAATAAGCAAACTGAAATCGATATAATATATATTTGTATCGAGCCCTCTCAATTCGTCTGTGAGTACCGAGCGATAAGCGGACGCAAGTTCGACGATTCTTCTTAGGAATATTGATAGATAAATGTTAACTGATACACACTGATTTTCAGTGTATTCGTTTGTGCAATACATACACTTGAATACCGCAAGTGCACGTTGATGACAATCTGTTTCACGAAACCGATTTATTAACTACGTTAATATCTCAAATTTCGCGATAGTTTAATAAATTTTTTTATAAAGAAGAAAAAAAGAGAACAGGAGAGAGAAAAAGAATTTTTTTTACAAGAAACAAGAATTTTTCTCCATAAAATGTAAATTAGAAAGATTGTAGAAAAAGAAAATATTTCGTATGGAACATCAGCTATTTCTTAGTTGTTTAATGTACCTTGATTATTGAAATTTTATAAAATTTTTCCGCGTCCAGGTATATTATCACGTTCTCGTCTGGGGGGTTAATATCACATGTTCCACAATAGTTAACCAACCGATATTCCAACATATCCGCTCATCGCGTTATTAATACTCGCCCGACAACTCCGGGTCGGGTTCTCTCTCGTAATTCCGATCAGTCGCGGCTTAAGCTACTCGCCTACTTGCAAGTAAAAACAACATTACCTCAAATAAAACCCTTAACTATTCCGTTATGACATCACCGAATAATCAAAGTTTTTCTCCGCGTCGATATAGAGTTTTCGTGGGAATAGAATTAATAACTTCTGAGCGAGTATATATTTTAGAAATGTGAACAATTAACAGCCAATAATTTGACATTTCAAAGTCCTTCATATTTATTACGTAATTATGAAATACAAGTGCGTCCACGTTTTTGTTTCACAATCTTGTATTAAGAAAGATCGAGAAGATTCGACGCTTGTAAGTCTATCGTTTTCTATGACAAATCTGAGAGCAACCAATCATATTAACCTAGAGAGCAAAAGTATTGAAGTATTTTAAATATCTCTCTTCTATCTGAAATCGCGAGTCCTATTAAACGATATGCTTGACAAAAGACAAAATTTTGTATCAATAGAAAACAAAATCGATCTAACTACAATCTGCTACCGATGCATTCCTTCGCCTACGTCGATCAAGTAAGCTCGTTGCTATTTCGAAAGACCCATCGGCTAAAAATTCGGGCTCGAACAGAAAGAGCTGCCGCGAGACAGTCCAGGGAACGAATTTGTATGTTCGCGGCTACGATCGGTGACGCGGGTACACGCGCCGAGATTTCTCTTCGCCCTTAACTCGTGGCATGGCTCGCTCGCGTTTGGTCGGAGGTCGGCCGGTCGTCGGTCGGCGCGGCGCGGCGCGGCGTCAGACCGGGACGTCAGCGACCCCGCTTCCTCGACCTCCGCCTAAGCGAGAGAGCCACCTACACGGCTCTCACACCTACTCGGAGCACTTACATGTCCGTCCGGCCGGGGGAACGTGCTCTCCGCACGGACGAACCGCATCGGCGACCACTACCTAACGGGCCGAACAGGCTGAGCGCGTCTGTCGGCAACGCGCCACTATACGCATCAACGGTTACGCAGACACACAAAATAATGCGGCCTTATGCGTATGTATGTAGTTGATGCTATAAAAATTTGTATCATTGAATTTATCATGTAATGATTTTTTATATATCAAGAAAGAATATATTTATTTTTCTTTATATATATATATATATATAATTTTTTTAACATATATATGTATATGTTCTTCTATTTATGTATATGTACAAATTTTGATATACACACAAATTTGTATTGATAATAATACTCCATTGAATACCGTTATTACCTGTATGTGTAAATGTAAGCGAAATTAGCGAATGTGAGCCTTTTGGAATTACATTGATTTCTTTTACAAGCATTTAAAACATATTAAAAAAACTCTACATACAAAAGTATAAAAAGTAAACACATATAGCGTAAACTGGACGAAATTTAAAATACACATTTAAATTGTACAGGAAACTTTGAAAAACCTTGTCCTTTATCTTGAGATTTAATTGAAACGTTACTGCACGTCTCTCGAGTTTATTGTCTCTAAATGCATATAAAAGTTGCTTAAAATTAATTAGGCATACGTTAAATTTCCTGTAACATTCATTCGTTCAAAAGTATAACCTTCCCATAAAAGCAAGGTCGGGATTTTTCAGATTACTATGATCATCGCAATTATCAGCATATTCCCAGAAAATCGAACGACACACGAGTCGTATAAGTGACATATCTTACTCCGTTTTCTCTTCCTATGGAACTTCAGGTCTCTCGTTAAATTGCGGAGAATTGCGCGAGGAAGGGCGCGAGGAGGATCCCCCGTCTATATATACTTGGCGATTTTCCTCGCGAAACCAGCTCCGTACCGGGATTCTGCGAAGAAGAGCGAATGAGAAAAATTACTCGCGGACGTGAGGATTATTTGTAGAATCGTAAACGGCTACGTTCCTTCGGCGTGTTCTGCCTATCATCCATTCGTTGTCTCCGACGTACGACATACAATACGACGCGACGCGACGCGACGCGCACAGCCGCTCCATCATACACACGGCACGCTGGGAATCCGCGGATATTACGGCGCGATATTTACCACCGTGAATGCCGAATAGCGGCATATATTACCGTCGACCCCGTGGTTGGGGGCCCCGTAGTGACGCTTTGCGAGGTAACCCGCGCGCGGGTCGCCAAGGATGCCTTTACGTTCCTCCGGCTCGGCGCACTGCACCTCGATACAAGCTCGCCTCTCTATCAGCTCGGTCTAGAAAACTATCGATAAGGAGTCTGTTGCTCCGAGGGTGAGCGGAATGTGGCAGAATCCATGTTTGCATACAGGATACGCAGCGTGCGGTAGAAGGAGAGAGAGAGAGAGAGAGAGAAATTCCAAAGTCGTGGCAATAGCTCGTTAAGTATACGATGAAGTACATGGGGAGAAATGTTTTTTTTTTTTTTTTTTTTTTTTTCAGGGAATGGGGAATGGGGATTGTCGCATTGACGCTCCGATTCTAAAAAATTTATACGTTCTCTCTATTTCACTTTTTTTCTTTCATCAATGTTTTAACATCGTACATGAAACATCGTTGAATAAGTTAAAACAATATAAATACTTTGTCAGCATTCTGATTCGTTGCGTTTCGTATGCCCTGATAATATTAACGTACGCCATTTAAAAGAACTCAGCTTATACAAGGGGGATCAATATCTGGATAGCTACCGCTTATAATACGACCCCTAAACAATAGGCACACATGGAGCAAGTAGCAAGATGATTCATGGGCGCAGAATCAACGCGGCCTTGACAGACGCCAGAGTGAAAATTGATCTGCGCCGAGACCCTTTCTTCCCCTTCCCTATCGTAACACAATCAATATGATTATTCATTCAACGGGTCCAAACTTAGGGACTTATGTATCATCGAACTAAGATATTTCAAGTTTTATTCAATATCACATATATGAATGAAGTAAATGACAAAGATTATGCGACATTTGAGATGATACGTAATATAGATTAATTAAATATTATTAATTTAAGATATGTCCATTTTCTTCATTAATATAAAAGAATACATTTTTAGTAAACTATAATACATTTTATTATTTATTATAAGAGGTAAATAAAGGAGCTGCGGAAGCTGTAAATCATATAGAGAGAAACGTGAAATGAAAGACGAGAATATATTCTTTCTGACGCAGTAAGTCAAGTTCCACATAAAGTGACATTAATGAACTTTTATTGCGTAGTTGTGTATCCCTTTAAGTCGATTGGACAGAGTTCCATTGCTGCGTATGCTCAGTTATATAAAGTAACTATATAAAATTAGCCTCAGTTTGTCCTCTATGTGTGGCAAATTGGTACATCCATAATATACATATATAATATAATCGTATATAACCGTCGTCTAGAAAGTGGGGTGCTACCCTGATCCTAATTTAAGCATTTCATCTTTCGAGATAACGAGATGGGTATCATCATTTAAAAGTTTATCAACAAACATTATCCGCTCGATCTTCCTGACATCTCCCTCGACGATCTCAAGTACTAATTGTAACGAATCCTGATAAGTTTTCGGACAGATTTCTCTGTGTCTACGCATCGGTATCTAACATATATTGGGTGGACTTACGCGCTCGTTTGCAGGTATGCCAAGCATGTAAGGTCTCTAACGTTGAAACGCCGATCGTCCGGACAAGACGAGTGGGAGGAAGGGCACTTTGCGGGTCGTAGAGAGATAGAGAATGAGAGAGAGAGAGAGAGAGAGAGAGAGAGAGGGAGAGAGAGCGAAAGAAAGGACGGGCTGTGGAAGGGGAGAGAGGGGGTGAACGAGGCGAGAGGTGGGAGAGGAATCGAGAGACAAGGGGGGTTATGAAAAGGAAGGAACAAGGAGGCAGAGGGGCAGAGAGGTCCTACTTCTCCGGTCCATGCCTTGGAACATGTACGTGCATTCGCACGCACGAGTGTGCGTTCGCGCCCGTGCCAACATAAACGTATATCACGAGGCGCATCTGTACCGTCGTGTATAAGGAAGGCACGGATACACACACCCACACACGCGTGTACGCGGCGTGTAGTTACGTGGCCCGGCTGACTGTCCCGTCTCATACCCTGGCTTCACGACACTCTTTAAAACTCGACATAGAGATACGGTGAGAAGAGACGGAACGGAGAACGGATGGACGGTAGGAGGGAGGAGGAAAAAGAAAGAGAGAGAG
>NW_017304450.1:1170933-1174402 GCF_001594115.1 Trachymyrmex septentrionalis | reverse complement strand
GAGATACGGTGAGAAGAGACGGAACGGAGAACGGATGGACGGTAGGAGAGAGAGAGGGAGGAGGAAAAAGAAAGAGAGAGAGACAGAGAGAGAGAGCACGCGGCGGCGAAAAGAAGAGGGAGATACAGAGAACGTGGATGGAAAAAAGAAAGGACGAGAGAGAGAGAGAAGAAGACGAAGAAAGAGAAGACCGCGATGCATACGCTGCCTCTAGCCGACGGGAGACGACGGAAAGAACGGAGACGGTGAGCAACTGAAGAAGAGAGAGAGAGAGAGAGAGAGAGAGAGAGAGAGAGAGAGAGAGAGAGACGAAGAAAGAGAAGACCGCGATGCATACGCTGCCTCTAGCCGACGGAAAGAACGGAGACGGTGAGCAACTGAAGAAGAGAGAGAGAGAGAGAGAGAGACAGAAGGGAAGAAGAGAGGAAAGAATGCATTTGTGGATTGCTCGATAGAGTAGGTGGGCGGGTAAGAAGGCTAGGTCGCGCGCTGCGTTGGTGGGAGCCTCGGCCGCGAGAGCACACACAGACCGAACAACCTGGAGCGGACCTCGACCGAAGAAACATACGAACGAACGAACGAACGAACGGCAACTCTGCCTATACATATTATAGAATATACCATCGAGAAAGAGAGAAGGAAGGACGGAGAAGTTACACCCCGACGTGGGTACGGCGACACGGTGGGAATTCGCCGTTCTCGCGCGTACGTTAAATATCCTAGCGATACGTATGCACACGCGTGTATACGGGTGCGTTGACGCGCGTCTCGAGTACATTGCACGCGCGTAAGCGCGAATATAAATACACCGTGGTGTATGGGGGGCAAGTCGATGGTCGGTTCGGCCGGTCGGATACGCATATACTGATCCATCGGACGCCAGAAAGCAAATTCTGCAAAATCATCCGCGGCTTCATGTACTGTCTCTAATGAAGATGTGGTAGGTGTATGAATAAATGATCCCTGTGTGTGCCAATGTGCACGTTACAGCTTTCGCTCTCTCTCTCTCTCTCTTAATTCTCTTTCTCTGAGAGATCTCCCGATCTCTCCCTGTCTATCAGGTGAAAGACACTCGCGATACCTCCTAGCACCTAGGTGGTTTCAAGTGCAATCTCTTCGATTCCTCCCGCTTGACAATAATTAGAATTGTTATTTCACTTAAAAGTGAACTCTACTTAATGTTTTGTTTAATGTTCCTACATTTATTTTTACTCCCATTGCGTTTATTATTTGTTAATATTAGTGTGAACGTTTTAAACCATTTAGCCCCGTAGAGTCTCTCTCTTTCTCTCTCTCTCTTTCTCTCTCTCTCTCTCTCTCTGTTTTCTGCTCCGATTTCTCATTGTACCTTTGAAAATCGCGATGCAATGTCGAAGGATGGCAGGTGGCACGGTGAAGGGAAAATAATGCCGCGGTGATATCGCGGCTGCGAAATTCCTTTTGCTTTCTCCGCGCTCGCGGTGGCTTTAGCCTCGCGGTGGGTGTAACCGCCTCGTTTGTGTGTTAGGTCGCGCATTATTTCACGACGTGACGCTTTAATGGCGAACTCTGATTTCTCGCGGTATGCTAGAACTAGCGAATCTCCCTCGCGCGCGGCGCGGCGCGGCGCGGCGCGGCGACAGTGCCCTTTCCTTAACGGGAACAATCGGAAGCGTACGATCGCCGATAATCACGGTACGGCCAAGTACGCACGCACTTCCCAGATCCAAATTCGGTACATCGCGACAGTTCGCTTTGCAAACCATTATTGGTTTACCATCTGCTCCAAACAGAGATTCTCAAAGCAAGAATCTAAAAACACTCCCGAAAGTGTGCTATTATCAATGATACTCAAACAAAATTAAAGTTTTAATAAACGATATATGATACAATGCTATGTTACAATTTTGTTACATATCGCATTATGAAATTAAAAATTATCATCATCATTCATTCATTGTCGATATAACGATTAAAGTCAACATGCGTTTTTTAGAAAAAAAAAAAGAAAAAAAAAATACGCAAGTTTTTTTTCTTCCTTTTTTTTTCAGAATAACACTTAACATGTTGAAATCAATATATGTAGTGATAATACTTTTAATTATTGTAATTTAACTTTTATAATATCATTAATTTGACACAGCAAATACGGTAATTCCGGTAAATACGTCGCGCTGGGATTTACGCCGTAGAAGTCAGAAAAAATAAAAAGAGTGGAGGTAATTTTCCCGTAATTACTCTGTTACATACTTTTATGTTATATTAGTATTGTGTTAATTCTTACTGTTAATATTAATGAAATTATTGTGAGTTGAATCGATTTGTCACTGTGTTAAGTAGCGCCATCATAAATTATAATCTACATAAAATGACTACTGTAGGACGTGCAAAAGACTTAGTGGTTATTTCATGATGTAGTGATCACGTGAGTGTAGAGAAATAGTAATGTATGTTGTATAACAAAATACAAGTACTTTGCTCTTGTATTCTCCATTTAGTTTATTATCTTGTATAATATATCCCATCTGTTTGGGATATATGGCGTTTTTAACAGATGGGATTTATGCCCAAAGCATACAAAGCATACAGATTGAATTCAGTGCATCAAATACAATAAACGCATTACATGAAATACGTACCTCATGTCATAACACTTGTAATACATCTGGAAAGATTGTAATTATTATTTATTACTTCATATACATATTTATCATTCTAAATAAAACTTTATAATCGCATTTTATAAGTTACCGTGTCATTTTACGTCTTATTTATATGCATTATTTGTAAATTTTTTTTAGCCATACATATCCCTCCCTCTATGAGTAGCCATATATTCCACCCCTGTGAGATATACCGCAAAAATGCCAACGGTTTCAAAAAGTTCATTTTTTAATACGAAATATAAATATTTCGGATTTCTAATATTTTTTTTTTATAACAGTAGACAGTACAAAGTTTTTGCCGATATACAGAGTTCGTTTATTTCAAAAACATAGTAAATAATATTGTAATAAATAAAGTTTTTGGATAGGTGCGGCGTATGTACCGGAGTTACCCTATTATGTGTTTTGGAAGCGAGAAGAAATGTGTAATACAGATATGATAAAGAGAGATGTATATAATACGAATACGATAGAAAGGGATACTAAAGAAACGTTCTCATGTAAAAATTGTCACGACGGATACGTCGTCGATCGATCTCAGATTGGAGCGACCGATATCACGACGCGCTAATTTTGTGCGACACTTGGGATGCATAATATTCGCAAAGATCTCGCGAGCGGGAGTAGAGCCGTTTTACAACGACGCGGAGAGCGTTCGTCTCACGGTTGCGGACCAGAAGCGAAATGAACACACGGGGTCGCCCCCTCCCCCTCCCCCTCTCCCTCTCCCCACGAGATAGCACAATCTGGTTGTGTCTTTACTCCACGCGGGAATGCAAGAGAGACAGAGAAAGAGAATGTGAGACGGAAGAAGGGAGAGACAG
>NW_017304450.1:1163474-1170833 GCF_001594115.1 Trachymyrmex septentrionalis | reverse complement strand
AGAGAGAGAGAGAGAGAGAGAGAGAGAGAGAGAGAGAGAGAGAGAGAGGCAGCTGGGTGGCGTAAGGTTCTCAGGTAGGAACATTTAGACGGACGTGCACACATCGAGATTCGTGGCCGTTCGCCGATCGTTGACACGGAGGCCCGGAGTGCTCGACTGCATTATCGTTGGCGTGCGAACAGGTAACCTCGCGATCTCTCTTTTTCTTTCCCCCCCTCTCCCTGTCTCTCCTTCTTTCTGTCATTCTCCCCCCTCTTCACTCTCGCGCTCTGCCCGCTCTCTGTCCGCGCGCGTGTACATGCGCGTTTATTTTGTTATGCCGCGCGCTCGTCCACGCGCTGCGCAAACAGATTGCACTCCGCGAGAAACGAGACCTCCTATCTACGATACGCGAATGGAAAATAATCTGTTTCTACGTATCGAAACCGAAGAGAGTCGGGGGAGATAATGGTGCGGTCGCAGTGGCGCGATGCCATTACGGTATTTAAAAAATTGATTGATCGATGAATACGGTTTATTAATAACCTCAGGATTATACGGGACGTTTCTGTCGGCCGAATGCGCCATTCGCTGTTGAGAATCTCTCTCTTTCGTCTCCCTCGTCTCTCTATCTCATCAAAATATTGTTTTATTGAGATAAAACAGGAAAGAATTTGGAGCGACCAAATTGCGACAAGATCAAGTCGTCTAGATCCAGCTGAGTTTTTTTCATAATTAAATAATACATAGATGAAAGATGAAATCGAAAAGATTAGCAAATTATCTTAATAATAAATAATATAAATTGATGTCGATTCGACAATTTTTAAATTAATTAGACCTGATCGATATATGAAAGGATAAAAAATATATAAGGCATTTATTTAAATCTCTCGACTTGAGGTCTATAGATTATTAATGCAGAGTTTGCTGAAGAAAACTTTTGTCGTCTGTTGAAAAAAACCTTGTTTTTCGAATTTATAATTAAGTGACTTTGCACCACTGTAACTTTCATCCCTCCATACGTTTGGCACATCCATTCTATCTTTTAGCGATTACAACATCTAAAAAAAGAGATCGATCGCAATATATTCGTGGACGAAATGTAACTAGGAAAGTGTGTGGAAATAATCGGCAAAAAGTATCTCTAATTGTCAGCATATAATTACATTGTTTTCTCTCATTCAATAAATTTATTCGTTAAATTAATATATTTAATTCTATCCTATAAATTGTATTATAAGAAAAATATAAGATATTTCACATCTCGGAACGTAAATGAGATACAAAAACTGAGCGTCGAGCGATCAAAGTACGCGCAACGAATGCCGCCGCATGGCACAGCCCGCCCAGCCGCAACAAACGCACCGCGTCGCGTTATGTCATTAGTGCACATTTTTCCTCGTTATTACCGTCAACTGGCCTGGCGCGAGCGAGCTGTCGCCGCGAGCGGGGAGGAGCGACTAGCGAGCGCAGTGCAGCGCTGCGCCCATGAGAGAGGATACGATTTCATGCCCAAACGCGATTCCCACGCTGGATTCGTGCCACGGCGCCTGCTTGGTGTCCGTGTCCGTGCGATTTCGCGGCATTCAAAACGCCTTCGTACGGCTGGATTTGTTAGCGCGCCGCGCCTCCTCGCTACCGCCATGGTAGCGAGAAACCGATTCGCGCGGTATCTAGGGTGCCATCGATCTCGACGTACTAGTACGGGCCACGCTGCTAGACTCTCGTCGCTCATCGGATTTCTCCCCGTTCCATTTTCCCGGATGTCCTTTCACGCGCGCACCGGCCGGCGGCTCATCGTCCTTCCAATCGGTCGCGGACTAGAGAGCATTCGAGGCTGCGCTACCGAGCGTATGCGCGCGCGCGCACGCGCGCGCGCCGATCCGATCCGATTCGATCAGCAAAGCGGGAAATGGTGAGAGGCGGACGCGGACGCGGACACGGACGCCTCGTGTGGTACGGGCCAGATTCGACGAGGGGCGTCGAAAACCGGAAGTGGTCCATCGAGAACGGGAGTTGCCTTGGCAACCGCGATCTGCTTTAACCCCCGGTCGATCATCGGTCTTCCGCGTCGTTCAAAAGCGCGTCGTTCTATTATTTGTAGTATTGCCACATCCTCTCTCGCGCTCGCGTTTTTAAAGGGATACAGTAAATAAATTTCCACGTACATGTACGTTTAAAGATCACGTAACTTCCTCAATTGCGCGCTAGTGTCGTAATATAATTAATTAATTAATTAATCGGAAAGAAATATGACGAGCGATCAATTAATGAATAATAGAAAACTAGAATGTAGCGTTTGTTGTTCATCATTTGATTAAGACATAAGACATAACTGTGCTGGTGGTAAGATAATAAGTAAGTAGAAAATAAATTATAGACTAGCGCAAAATATGAAAACCATTAGAGCACTAATTTATGACTACCATATACTTGGAAAAGGTAAAGATATTAAATGTAAACATTTTGATCAGTAAAATTTGTGATAACAACAATGGACGTTATGGAAAATTTCGCGAAAGAGCAAGATATACATTTATATACATATATATGTATATATAATATGAAATATTCACGCGGATATCGAGAGACGCATTGACTGATAATCCGCTAAGAGCGCGCGCCAATTTGCCACAAGTTTGCCACAGTTTGAACATTTACGTGACGCGGGAAGGGAAGGTAGATACAGATAGCATTTGTGTGTTGCAGCGCTTATATAAAAGCGAGTAAAATAAACTAAACGAAGATGCAGGTATAAAAAGATATAATAATGAGCGGGGAAGGCGGAGAGGGATGAGAGAAAAGAGAGGGATTCGCGCATGTGTATGTAAATGTTTGCGCGCGCGCGCGTGTGTGTGTGTGTGTGTGTGTGTGTGTGTGCGCGCGTGTGCGCCACTCGTTCGTTGATAGTCGACGGGAGGACAGTGCATAGCCGAGTCGAGCGATCACGAGGATGCACGAAGCTGCAACGGCGTCCCACGACAGTGGCCGAGCGACGCAACGCGTCGTGTTACGTCGCTACTCCGGCAGGACCGTCGTAAACGCTCGCTGAACCCGAGTCGAAACAATTTAAGAACTGAACGACGAGATATCTAACTTGGAAATATTGCGAAACCACACAGAACTTGAAAATCGATTATTTCTTTCTCAGATCCTCCTCCTTTCGGAATCAAAATTTTTAACTCTGTCCTGTAAACTGAGTAACATTTATTTCTGTATGCATTACGTACTGTGTGCTGATTGTATATTTTATTTATATTTATTTTACATTACCATGAAAAAATTGCTTGATTAAGAAAAATCTCTTGAAACCCTTTTATTTATCGTTCTAAGTAGAAGAAAATCTTTTAATTAATCGTTATATTATAAAAATATACTGCCATGTAAGTACCGGTGAACGAAAAATATTGTATCGTGAAGAGACATCGTGTAATTCACTCAAGACGTACAACGGCTGAGAGAGAGAGAGAGAGAGAGAGAGAGAGAGATTCGCCTAATTTCCTGGCACAGGCAACGCCATGGAAAGCGTCGGGCTCGCTCGCTCCGCGTCTGCGCCACGCGCGTATCAATTCGATAGAGAACCTAGATGTCTACTTCGTTTCTATCAAATTTCTAAGATTCGTAGAGAGGCGAAACCGACGTGCGTTTCACGGAAAGAAAAAAAACATTGAGAAAAAAAGCATGACGCAATTTTTGCCGGAACTACTTTGTATCGCGAGTGTATCGTCGTAAGACTCGAGGCAACGCTGCGTATTGCGAGAGCGGATAGTTTCTCTACTTCCTCTTATGATAATATAATTTTTTCCGGATCACTTTATGATTTAAATTCGGCCGAATTCAATGCGCATAATCGATTCGCTCGAAACCGTCCGTCTATTCGTCTGTCTGTCCTCGCGGTGGTTATCGTGGGCTCCCAAGGGCGGCGATGCCTCGCAATCCGACACTGTACGTATAGCACGTTCACATCTGTGTGCGCGCGCGCGTGGGTATGTGTACCGTGCTGTGTATTGTGCCCGATGTGTGGGTCGCGCGGGGCGCGTTGTGTTGTAGGAATGCTGTCGGCAGCCGGCAGCAGGGTCGCCCACTGTTACTCGCTCGGACTTGCTTTTGCTTTACCTCTCTGGCCTTCCCGCGCGCCCCGCCGTTGCAACTCGCTCGCTCGATTCCGTTTTAAAACTATATTGGCGTGCCCCCTTTGTACTCGCGGACACACACTCACTGTTCCGGATGGCGTGTGCATGTATACACGCGCGCGCGCATATCGCATTACATATTTGTCCGGAGGAAGAGCGAGCGAAGAGGAATCGTCGCATTGGACGCGGCTCGCGCCTCTCACATGATGAAGAGACTTTCTCAAATGATTTTTCCGCTTATATTTTAAGATAAACTAAGCGCTTACCAATCGAAGGGATGTGGATCCTCCTTCCGGAAAAACGCGATCGGCGAAAATGAAATAGAATAATTTCGTTTGCATTATTTTATTTTTTGTATTTTTTATATTTATTAACTTTTATGATTAATTTTCGTAAAAATAAAAATAGATATATAATTTTCGACAATCCACAATATAAAAGAGATCGAAGATGTTTTTTTTTTCAATATTTCCTCAACTTTTTATCGACCAAATTAATTGAATTCAATTAATGCAAAGGAATGAAGTGACACGTGTGTGGATTATAGAAAAAAAAAAATTAATTGAATTAAGTAATACGTTAAATTATATAATAAAGCGCATTTACGATGTTAGATGTTTTACAGCATAAAGAGTACGTCGAAAGATGTCCATTATTCATGCGAACACATGTTTGGTCAGCAAGCGAAGCAGGATGGCCGTAGATAGCAGCGCGCAAACCGCTCAGAAACAAAATCATTAATCGTAATGAATAATAATTATATTTTTTATGACAGCGATGTCGAAAAAGGTTGCCATAATATATCACATGCGATACAGGGTGCAAATGCATGCCCAACAGGATTTTAATCTTCACAAATTAATGCACATTTTTATAAAAATTAAATGACGTTACGATTTATATGTTCTTACACGTTTTATGATATGTCCATTGCCAAGTGTATTTGCAAATACTTATTATCTTCTATTGTCACATTTATAAAAATAAATATTTTCATGATATAAAGTGTAATAAATTTTTGTCGACCTCATTTCGCTTAAATCAATCATTCTTTTTATCCGATTTGATCAGTAGAAATATAGAAAGGCAAAATTTCAGTTAAAAAGATGCAAATGTCAATTTATTACAAATATTTTAAATGTCAAAAACGTGACGAAAATGGAAAAAAAAATTAATGTGATGGATTTTAAATAGTAATTTATTTGATTCATGTGTCAATGGCGACAGATTTAACAATATCTTTGCTAACGCCGTAACATTTAAGCAACATTTAGCCAACACTCGAACATTTAATATAAGGAAATGCACACAAGGTGCTACACACACACACACACACACACACACACACACACACCAGCAGATCTTACGTCTGGCTTCTCCACCCCTGGATTAAATAATAAAACCGGATATGTATGGAGACGCGGATATACGTACATACATGTATCGTGTTACTTATTTGTCCGGAAAAAGAAGAGACTCGTCTCGGCGTTACTACCGAGGAGTGCCTTACGAGAATGCGTTGTTTTAGCCAACGCGTTCGTTAAATTTTAAACAAAGGAAATCCAAACGGGTTCATGTTATTCCGGTACACCACAAGGTCTTCTCCTTCTTCTTCGCAATCATTTAACAGACCCAAACCCATGATTAGTGCGTCTCGACAAGCATCAAACGTCGATTAGTGTCGCGTGCTTCCGATCTCAAATGCCGAAGAGCTGAAGATACCTATCAGTATTCTTCAAATTTTCGCGATTTCGAATGTAAAAAAAACTTTAATGTAAAAATTATTTATATAATCTGTTATAAATATATTCTCATCATACAGATAAGTATATCGATTAAAAAATCGCGGTCGATATGACGATAAAATAAAAATTGTATAAAATCCAATAGATCTTAGAGTAGTAGGTAGCAGATATAAAGATATGTAGATCTGTAGCGTTGTAAAATGTGAAGAATGAAACCGATCAAAAAATTTCGAGACGCATATTTCCTTCTCCTTTTTGATACTTAAATAAAGTCTTTGTACCCTACTTCTTCGACACACTATAGTATAGTGTGCTGTGTGCGTATACGTCTGCTTGTTCTCCTGCCTGAAGCACCGAATTTAGGGAAGACGCGTTTCGTAATGCGTTCTCCTTTGCTTGCAGTTACGCGACGGTTCAAATTATAAAATCTTAAAAAAGACTCCCTTTCTCTCACAGAGATGTGTGTGTTGAATTCAAGAATGTACTTCGTTCATGGAATTCGATATCGCAGACCTGCTACTCGATAGAATCGAAAACTAAAGGATGTCTGCCGTCAAAATCTCGAGAATTCCGGGGAAATGCCTGGGAAGATTGTATGCCCGAGGAGAGAAGAGTCTTTTGGTATATAAGGTCTTCGATTCGGGATTAAAGCAGTCTCTCTTTCTTCCCGGACTGTCGGCTCTTTCCACGAAACTCATCACTGTTCAACGGGCTTTATTCTGCCTTGTTTGCCTTTTCTTACCAACCGCGCATCCCACCGTCTCCGTCTCTCACTCATGAGATTCTCTCTTTCCTCTTTCCGCTCTTTCTCTTTCTTTCTCCGATCCCTATAGCTCTCTCCGTCGACCTCTGCGTCGTCGTTTCTTTTCTCTCGCTCCTTCTTTCTTTACCCTCGATCGTCTCTCGTTCTCGCCACAAACCTTTTGCCGAATGGCGTGCTTTACGGCAGGCACGGCAGGTCTCCTTCGACTTCGGCCTGTCTGCCGGAGAAGAGACCGCTCCGCTTCGTTTCGATCGTCGTCGTCGCCGCCGTTTCTCGGTGGCGTGGCTGTGCGCGTTTTCGATAATCGCTCGAGTCCTACCGAGTCCCGAAGAGAGATCTCGAGACTCGAGACTCGAGAGTCCACCTGCCCTGCCTTGCCCCGCCTCGACGAGCCGAGTTGCGCTGCGCTGCGGTGCGCTGCGCTGAACCGCCACGGACGAAAACCTCGGTACGCGCGGCGCGGTATCACGGTATGCCGCAACGCTGATTTCACTCTTTCTCGCGTGAGCCGCTGTCCGCCGGGCTCCGATTGTCGTGTGCGCGCGCGCGCACGCGCGCGTGCCGGATACGAGATCTCGTCGGATTTACGAAAGAGATCGATTGTCGGTTGTATAATCGCAGCGCTACGTGAAAAAGTCGTGTCTTTTCGCGCGCAAGCCTGCGCGCTCACCAAGTCGAACGTGATACATATTAAATCTCTAAAATACCCACCGACTGAACACACGGAAATATATCC
>NW_017304450.1:1159618-1163374 GCF_001594115.1 Trachymyrmex septentrionalis | reverse complement strand
AAGCCTGCGCGCTCACCAAGTCGAACGTGATACATATTAAATCTCTAATACCCACCGACTGAACACACGGAAATATATCGAACCATCAGATTCGAATAAAAATCTTTTGCTTCTATTCTTAGTCCATTTACGATTTAATTGTAAAATAATCTCTTGTATATTTTCCAATTATAATCTAAGTAATACAGTTCACATTTTTTCTTTATTTATTAAAATTTTCCTCTTGACCTTATAAATTCTTCTCTTTCACAAATTAATCTGTAAAATGGGTAAAATTATGTGCCGATGTGAGAAAATTAGAAAATTGTAGCTTTATAATTTTATATATGATAAAAGTAAATTTATTTGACTTCAAATAAATTTATAAACGAATATAAATTACAAATTAATTCAAATTGCCGATGCCATAGCGGTTGTTGATGTAAAAATACAAAATAATAATTACCTACCAATACAATGTTCGCAATAGCAATACACACCTTACGACTTTTATTTGAGTGCTTAATGAGGAAGAAATAGCAAATATAACAGAAGTAGAGAGATAATTAATTAATAATTTTAAACATTTGTAAAATGTGTCATAAAAGTCACCCTATAAACGACATAGAATTATATAAACACAAATGATGAATTATTATTAAATGTGAGAATAAAAAATCAGATAAATTTTTATTATTGAAACGTCAAGGTATGGATTACAATACGTTATTCCGGCTCCGAGCTGAAGGCCCAGCTTCTGAATAACGGAATGTCACGAGACGTCCTCTACGTCTCAAGGCTATGCAGGACAAAGTGTTACGGAGTAATATGCGTCGTGAGGATAACAGTTTCTAATTATTGCTTGAAGGTGCGGTAGTAGGTCGCATCGTTATCGCAGAGGAGACCGCCCCCTCTCCCTCATACGAGACGATACTGGGAAGGGGAAAGGGGGCCAAAGAATAGCCTTCGAAAAGCGTTCATACATTTTAAATCATTCCTCGTCGCGACGCAATTTGCGCTCGACAAATTATCGAAACGGAGTGGAGATAAAGCCTAGTGCAAGCACGATGACATTTCCATTCGTTCTTGAGCGGATTTTAACGTAAGGCTTTCTTCTACGTATATGTCGGCCTACATTAATGCAAACCATATCATACAGGCGTAAACCCGAGTGAACGTAAAATAGCAAAATGATCCTTCGTGTTTGCGCCGCGCGAAATGATGCGGTATAGCCGAATGCATTAATTTGTCGATGCAGATCACGAAACGAACGCGATTGATGTGTATCGTGTGGATCAACATGGCAGATTACTATTATTGCAATAACTATACTCAAAGATAGGAGCTGCTTATTTATTTTAAAGAAAGAAATCTAACGTATTTCTATCTCTTTTAAAATGTGCACGTATATTCGAAATGCACTCGCAGTTTGTTTCACCTTTCACCGCCCTTCACCGCTTTGACGTTATCGTTGTTATAGTTTCCGCATAAAGTGACAAATGTAAAATTATATCTTGCACCTAATCTAGCCAGTTAAACACAATTTCTATCGAGGACAGATGCATATAACAAATGTTTTCTTAGATTGCATCAGTACTATTAGATATTAAAATTGTCGTTCTCTTGATCCACATAAACTCCTTTTCTCTACAAATTAATCTTCAAAATGTATAAAACTATGTGCCGATGCGGAAAAATTAGAATTCTAAATTTTGAAATTTACATTTAATGGAAACGTGTATTTGTTAAGTTAACGTTTTATGCTTTACATTTGATATTTTTAACTTATTTCTATGTACAGATAACTTATCGTATCTACACGTGGCTTTACTTATTAACTTTTCGAGAAAAATATTTTTGTTTAAAAATTTTTCTTTTAAAAATTCATAGTGGTTTTACATACAATATATGTATGTATAAATGTCGCTAATATTTCATAATATTCTAAAGGCTGAATATAACAATGTAACAATAATTATAACATTATTTCACTTTTTTTAAATATCATGGAAATTATATATTAGTATCATTTATACATATATTAAAACTGAATTTCCAAATAAACGAAAACCTTTAAGTAAAAGGCATTTCTTGAAAAGTTACGATAAAGGCAGGTAGATACGATAGTGAGTTATCTGTACATAGAAACAAGTTAAAAATGTCAAATCAAACAGCTTGACAAAGGTACGTTTATATTATGTTAAAAATGATTTAAAAAATTTTTTACTACAAATTTTCGTAAAAATTGTGAAAAAGAAGAAAAATTACAAATAATTTTAAATCAATCAAAAGATCTTCGAATCTCAAAATAATATTTGTTTTAGAAAACTGCATACAAAATAATTTAAAGTGAATATAAATAAATACATATATCGATATCTCATTTCCTAATTATAATTCAAGACGCAAATAATTTAGTTTGAACCGCAACATTAACGATTAATATCGTTTTTCTCAACATTGAATAATTCGTGTTCACGGAATTACACGTTCGAATAAGTGCACATGACTTATATCGATTGCACCACTATTTTTGCGGTCGTTTCGTTCGGGGAACGTTAGAGGGATTTATGTTTTATGCTACAAGGAAGAGTACGAATACGAAATTTGCCCGAGCATATTTCAGTTCGAATAGGAACCGGTTCGATAAAACGTGCTCGCATTTGGAAATTGCATTACCTTGCCGAAATCAGCTTCATCGTTTGAAAGGTGGATTAAAATTCGTCCGGGTCATAAATCCAAGTGGGAAATCCCATAAATGTCGCGCGTGGTGGCGCACATGATCGATGAGCGCGCCGATAGCAGATTTGACGTAATTTCCAGTTAACTTTATTTAATGTTGCTCGGACGAAGGTTCGTCTCAAAGAAAAGTTTTAACAAGAAATTACTATTGTATCTGTCCACAATCGAATAATATATTTCAAGACGATAACCACAATAAAATGTGTCTCATATCTTACTCTCATAATATTTTTTTAATAAAAATTTCTTTATAATATATTTCTTAATTTCTAAATCTTTAAATATTTTAATTTCTAGCTATTTAATTAAAAAGTAGTTTTTAAATATTTTATTCCTTTTATTTAGAAATTGTGACAATTTTATGAAAATACGAATTATATTATTTTCTATCTTACGTTATTGATTTCCTTTCGTTTCAAATTTTACTCTTCTAACAATAAGGTAGTAGTTAAAATTACATTAATATCATCGACAAATTTATCCACGTTTAATATAGATTTGAAAAAGCTTTTCGCTCCCGTTTTTGAAGACGGTTTACACTTATCTTAAAATTCTTCGAATTCACTCTTACATCCTGAATAAAAATCTATGCATCCCATCTATGTATATGCGATAACCCAGGCCGCATGCTTTACATATACGGTCCTGAATGTCTGTCGTCGGTGCCGCTTGGCGCATGCGGTTACAGTTCGAACAGGAAAGAATGCAGTGCTTCCCGAAGCTAATAAAACAGGTCGCTCCGTAACTCAACCTCACGATACACCCGGTCGTAGGTGCGCATATAGCGCGCGCTTTCAGAAACGTCCTTTATATACAGCCACCCCTTGTGTAAATGCATCGAGCGTAACCGACTTACAAGGGGTTTAACAGATCGAGTTAGTTAACTCTTTTGGGCGTTGAGATCTGCGTTTGAGCGTTTAGCTCAATAATCGAGGATTCATTGCATGATTGCGATATATTATCAATCAATTATAATTAATTTTATATATATATATATATACAATATATATTATATATATATTAAAATTATATATA
>NW_017304450.1:1156723-1159556 GCF_001594115.1 Trachymyrmex septentrionalis | reverse complement strand
TACAGGGTGGGCCATCTATTGGTACGTTTTTAAAAATGCGATCAAATGAGCATACATTGATATTTTTTATTAATTTTTTTTTTGTTGTGAAGCTAAAATTCAAAAACGTACCAATAGATGGCCCACCCTTTATATATCCATATGTATCTCTATACATATACATATATGGCGAACAAAATTTTTTTCCTTATATGTACTAAAAAACTAAAGTTTAATATACATGTACAATTACACGCATATATATATATATTTACTTGTAATGTTGTATGTATATATTTTAAATATTAATTAATAATATTTATTACATCACTATACGTATCTAATTATTATTAATAACATTATAACATCATTAAATATAAATAATACTACTAAAGCTAGACACGAAAGTTAATTAATAATAGTCAATTATTGATTCAACAAGTATTTTTTCTTATAATTTCCAATTATGTAACAATTAAAGTTGATAGTTTTAAATTCATACTTTTGATATTATTTATGTTGAAAACTCATTCGCGTATTCTACATAGAGATTTCGTTTAAACTTTTAAAGGGCGATATAATCGTTTCAAAAAACTATTCAAGGAACAAAAGCAATGTTTTATACGTAAATGTTTGCTAAATAGATTAATGCTTCTTTCCTTTAGATTCATCGGCGATAAGAGGACGACCCCCCTTGGACGAGAAAGCCCATCGACGAGGGTGCCCATCAGCGAGCGAGTCGATGTCGGGGGTTGGAGACTCGCGTGTTGGTGGCGGTGTACCGTCGACGGCGGGAAAGGGTTACGGGAGACTTCAGGGCGCACGTAAGAATCCACGCGACGCCATGCTCGTCGGTTGAGAGACTCGGCGACTCGGAGGCACGGCACAGAGAGAGAGAGAGAGAGAGAGAGAGAGAGAGAGAGAGAGAGAGAGAGAGAGAGAGAGAATAAGAGAAAGAGAGATAGATAGAGTGAGAGACAGATGCGGTGGCGGCGCTGGTTGAGAGACGGAGAGAGAATGGATCAATACCGTGCGATACACGCCGAAGTAATTTCATTGTCCACTGTTAGCGGCGGCTCACGTGTCGCGTGGCGGCGCGGCGTGGCGCGATGTTGGCGTGGCGTGGCGTGGCGTGGCGTGTGCACGCGGTGGGCCTCGCAATGCTCGTTCCCTCTCGCTTCTTCACCCTTTGTTTTTTCCCTTATACACTCTCTTTCTCTCTTTTTTTCTATTTCTCTCTCTTCCCCCCCCCACCCCTCTTTCTCTCTCTCGCTCGCGCTCTCGCTCTCTCTCCCTCTCTCGTCATCCATCTCTCCCTACTGCCTTTCTTTCGCGTTTCTCTGCCTCGACCACTCTCGATCGCCCTGCTGGTCTGCTCTTACGGGGGTGAAAATAGAACCCTTATGGCGTTCGAGTGATAGCCGTGCGTCGCTACTAGCCGGTATTGATCACCCTTCGCAATCAATGTTAACTACGTCGGGATCTGGTTGAGAAGTGTGATCCTGAAATTCGCTCAGCGTTGTTCAGTGCAAACTATAAGTAAAACTGTTGCGTTTTGTAATATACATATATCAACAGTTAAAAAAGAAATATATATATATTTTTTTATAGGTAAAAATATATACGTAAATATATTGCTTAAAACACATTTTCTTATTTCTTTATTTATTTAAAGCAAATACCAAATACTATATCTATATTTTACAAAATGCGTTACTTCTACATGTATACATATACATATTATATATGAATGATTGAAATTTTTATTAACTTTGAAAACTACAAATGCAAAATGTGAGCTCTAAAAAAAGTATATTATCAAACATATTACGCAGATTTTACATTTTTTAATTCTTGGAGTTAATAAAAATTTCAATCATACATATATATAGAAGAAGCATTTTGTAGAATATGCATATATGTATATAACATTGGTTATTTGCTTTGAATCCAGTAAAGCATATAGGGTGCAAAAGGAAAATTGACATAAAATGTAGACGCGAGCAAAATATATAAAAAAAAAGAAACCAAAATAATATGTCAGAGCAGCTGTCAATTTTTGTTTTTGTCTCTCAGAAAATTTAACGTAATTTTTGTTTACGAGATGTTTGATAAGCGAAAAAGACTTCTTTTCTTATAAGAGAGGAAAAAGACGGGTAAATCTTCCAATTCTGATCCGTTACAAGAATTGCGACCGCTGACTTAGTCATAAATAACATATTTTCGTTATCCGATAAATACTGTTTATAAAGAAAGATTATAAACGAGATATTTATCGTCCTCTGCCCATATCAGTGTGTCTATCAGTGTACGGTAATTTCGTTAATGTATAAATATCTCATGCGAAATGGAATGACTGTCGAAAGTGTGAAACTTTAAATCGATGTTGGTCCCGCAACGCAGAAATTAGCAAGCATCTAATCGAAATTGCACATCTTACAACGCGAAAGGAACGGTAGTTCAACTCGGTGCAGTCGACCCATGAGAAAAAAGGTAGTGGACCGTAAAACTACTTCCACTTTGTTGCGGGTGTTTGCTTGCATAGCGCGAGACTCTCCCGACAACAAGGAGGTGACTCTCACGGGCGATCTTTCACTCTCGGACATTTAGAGCGTTGACTTTCTCCCGTATCGAAACTGTCGATCGTGCGAACCGTGCAGATATGACGAGTAGGGATGTCCACCGATATTGTGATGCTGGAAAGTATTGCAGTCATTATAGTGTTTTCTCATATTTAAAAAATAGTATGTATTGCATAAATATTCAGTTCGCAATGCTACTGTAATTTGCAATACTATACTTTTTAATAGGTCAAGCAACGTTAAGTCCTCTCTTATCTTTCAAAATTCATTCG
>NW_017304450.1:1151840-1156623 GCF_001594115.1 Trachymyrmex septentrionalis | reverse complement strand
TTTTTTTTTTTTTTTTTTTTTTTTTTTTTTTTTCGGAAAAATAAATAGGTCAATTAATATGAATGGTTCTCATATCCAGACATAAATTTTTAAAGATAAGAATTAAAAAAATAATGTACAATATTTTCGAAACTTATTAATATTAAAAATACAATATACATTATAATTTTATAATCACGTATGTTATATTTTTAATATTAATAAGTTTCGAAGGTATTAGGTTACAATATTTTTTAAATTCTTATTTCTTAAAATTATATGTTGAAAAATTAATTATGTATTAAATTATATATATCATAATTATATATTATATTTTATTCACATTTTTGATTATTTTTCACGCAACTCACAATATACGTCGTGATATATCATTGAAAGCTAATAAATTTTCTGATTTTTATTTGATGTCTTCAAGCACCAACAAGTTATATCATCTTTCAAGCAATGAAAGAAATCCATCTATATCTTGAGAAAAATAATGCTCTTTGCTGATGGAAATCACGGTGACAACAACGTGCAAAGATGACCTTGCATTCGTATGGATTGATTATAATTCAATACAACAACGCAATAATGCAGTGTGGCGATCTTATTGAGACAGACCTTGATCGCTGCGCGACATCCGTATAAATATTTTTCAGCTCGCGCGAGTGCGTTTACATCATGAATAAAGAAGACTTTTCTTGTGTTTGATTTGTGGTTCTTATAGTCTTTTGCGTTGTGTGATTCCATAGCTTTCCTAAAATACATCTTCGATATATAGGTATATGTGTATATTGCTGAGTGTATAATTATTATACATAAAATTTATAGGCAAATTTTTTTTTTATAGAAATATGTTTTACCATTTTTCAATTTATTATAAACATATCATAAATTAACTCGAGCGAATAATTCTCACGGCTAGAAAATTGCAAACAGTCTGAGTATAAAAATTGCATCTGCATTCTGACCATCTTATGTATTCTACTAATTATCTTATTAGTAGTTGAATAAAAATTAACTTAAATACATATTTATTTAAATAAATATTTTAATAAAATAGATTCAACATTTTAATATTTATTTTTAAGCACTGGACTTTTAGTGCACGCTTTTGGACATATGTATTCGCGAAATGACAAAAATTCTTTCCAAATTAAAATATCTTCAAACCATAATATGATTTCCATTACTATCGAAAACGATTCATAGGATCCACTTCATAACATTGAATTAGTGCCACATGTGTTACGCAATATTGACTTGTGACAATCATCGGTGGTAGATGACGATCGATTCCTCGTTACGAGGAGCGAAAGACTTCGCGGAAAGACTGTCAGAAAATTTTATCATCTGTAAATACTGTAATTGCGCATAAACGTTGCATCGCGCATTAAAGCGCGGTACGTCACGACACTGGAAAGTTTCGCCGGACGATTACATCGGGCATGTCGAACGTTATTTTCGCAGCGTCGTCGCAAAAGCCGCGTGAGGACTTTGCGAGAGCAGGCTATCACGATTCTAGCCTATCCTCGCATTAGCTGGACGATAGTTTCTACGTATGGAAGTGTGCATTCTCTACCTTACGCGTGTAACAGCTACAGTGTGCGTGCATGCGTGCGCATTTGCGTGGATGAAAATGTTCGCCGCGCTTGTCGGAGCGGAGTCTTTCGCAGAGCTGGCCCCGCTGGGCACCACAAACTGTGGTGGTAGCAACAAGCCAGCAACGGATCATTTATGTGTTAACCGGCGTTGCGCACATCGCCATTGGTCGCGGGCGTCTACGAATCGTGCATTCCGCCGTGCATACGCTAAACAGCGAGGCCTATAATAGGATAGGCGCGTGAATGCGCAGAACACGGTAGATACCGGGAAGGTTGGGATCACGAAGAAAGAATCCCTTCGTTCGACGAGACCGCCGCCCGCTGCACCGTCTGAGTCATGACTCTGATGAGCTAATGACAAACATATGCACACGCTCGCGTATTCGAGGAACGTAAACAAAGTCGTCGGTATGGACGCGCGGATGGTAGCGCGTCATCAAGCTTGCAGTCATGACAGAAAATTTTGTCAAATGCTTTACCCAGCACTAACTGCGCTCAGCGGAAAAAGCAACTTTGCTAAACTGTGCAATAGTCTTTAATGGGATTGGTCTTGCCTTTAATTTTCTCACTGAATCTGAATGCGTAAACCAATCATGTTAAAGAATTTTGCTACAGTTGCAAAGCTGCTTTCTCTGCCGAATGCAGTCATTCGTATAATCATTTTCAAATATCTTTTTAGATATAACTGGAGCTTAAATTTTTTGAAGATATCTCGAACTTTCTCGAATTATCTACAGTTACTCCCAAGAGAGAATTCTGGTTTTCCTCAAATGGAACACATATCCGATTTCTCAAGGATTCTGTCTAACTTTGTATACGATGTAGTATTTATCCTTATATGTTAATGACATAATTTGAAGTTAGCTCTGTTTTTTATTCCTATACTAGAACTTTCTTGCTTTTGCCAAATATCAAACATATCCATTTTCACTTTAAGTTTCGAAATTATAGCAGTAGTTCATCTGCGGAAAACAGACCTATAATTAGATGATGTAATGTAACTTGTATATTACTATACAGTTCATTTTATTTGCTTTTCTTACTCTCGAAGATTTATCGAAGAGAATATCAAGAAAGGAGAAAGTGATTAAAGTACCATTTAAGGGATGAGTTTCAAAACAGGATGACAGAGAGAAAATAAACGCGAAATTAAATTGTCATTAGATTATCTGTATCACCGCGTTACATTATCTAATCATATTCGGATTATTACTTATTATTCGGCCAATACGCTCGCTGTTCTTTTCGAAACGCATTTTATCACCCGCTGTCCAATTATATCTGGGCAATCGAAAGCAATCCACGATATTGTAGGGCGCCGCTCGCATCTCACGTAGATGAGAAGCTTGATCAGTTACTCCAGTTACAATAACTCCTCCATCGATGACTCCCACGTCGCGCAACTTCATTGTTATTCCGATAAACCGGCGTCCTTTCTCCCTGGTCTCGCCTCTGGTCATTTCATCTCTCACCCTCTTCGACCTCGCTCTCGCGAGGGAGGGCAATGGAATTCGAGTCTGCGGATCTCAGAGAGGCATCCTTCTCCTACCCCTGGCCCTCCTTCTTCTCTGACCTCTCCCGCAGCATCCTCTCCTGCGTTCCATCCTCCACAGCGTTCACTCTCTCTCTCTCTCCCTCCCTCCCTCCTCTCTCTCTCTCTCTCTCTCTCTCTCTCCTCCCCCCTCTCCTTATCTCTTCCTCTCTCGCGTCCGCAGAGATAGGATATACGAGCGCGGAAAAGAGCGGGGAGAGCGGCCAGATAGAAATGCTATATTATTTAAATAGTGTGGCGACTACGGTGCGTGACCTTCTCGTCGACGTCGCGCCTGATTCCCCTCTTTAACCTCTTCAGTCTCTCTCTCTCTCTCTCACTCTCTCTCTCACTCTCTCGTTGAGAGAGTGAGCGAGCGCCGAGCGCGGTCACCCATCCCGTTTCTCCCAACGCAGCCCCCACCACAATACCTGCGGCTCACCCCTGAGTTCGTTCCATCCCCTCCAGGACGGCATCGAGCGCACGAGTGCATCCCTTCCAACCACTTCCAACCGGGCCCCCGTTGATCCCTCTCGCCACTCGTCACTCCCTCCTCCTCGTCTTCGCATGCTCTACCGTGCTCAGTGCTCACGGTCCTCGAAAAGACCGACGCCGGCTTACCTTTCTCTCTCTCTCTCTCTCTCTCTCTCTCTCTCTCTCTCTCTCTCTCTCTCTCGCTCGCGCACATTGCGACGCGACGTTACAGCTCGTGCACGATACAGGGTGGCTCGCAAGGACGAAGAATTAAACAAACTCCTTGAGGCGGTGACCTGCCGCCGCCGTCGCTGACTTATGCATGAATAAATGCGCGTATACAGAGACTCAAACGTCGCCGCGCGATGATGACGACGTGCAGCTACACGCAGCATCCGAGATTAGTATCCGTGGAATAATCGTGATACGGGAGAGAGATATTGCACAGAAGGCCCGAGATTCTCTTTGTCCAAGAAACCGTTTTTCTCCGTGAAAGAACGCGACGAAGTGCATACCGGAGTCTACCGCGTTGATCAATGGGCCTTCCCCCTCTCCGAATCTCTTTTCGCCTTTTGAATACCTTCTATTAAACACGATTTCAGTTTAAGAAACGGTTACGAACGTGTAATATGAAAAGACAACGTCATCGACGATCGCCCGTTGTTAATGCGAGTTCTACGTTCGTTTTTGAAATATTTTTTTTTCCTTAAGGGGGAAGCGAGAGAGTATTTACACTTAACAACATTAATAATGTGCTCATCTTGAAAAAAATAATGCCTCTTTAGTTACGCAAGGTGATCTCAGCCGCAACGCACGAGGGAAGCTATTACGAAGTCGAAGCATCTCTTAACGATCGGTTCTTACGATAAGTGAGCGTGAAGATTATAGCGGGGTTGAACGCGCACGTCCTTCCGGCCTTTCAAAATGCGTTCCCTTCCGTTGCAGGCGTTGCACGTACCGCATACGCTTCGTGCATTCGTCGTCAGGTAGCAGCACGTTTCGTCTCGCTTTCCCCCGTAAAAGCTTTCAGGATTTCCGTGACGTTCGACGACAAACCCGCATTCTATTTCGACGTGTTCATTTATTATTTATTTGTCCATGACAGTTTTCGATTTGACGTTTCGCCAACGTAAGATGCGGAAAAGGTGCTTATGCGTTTTTGCGCCGGTTCAAAAAATAAGTCGCTTCACTT
>NW_017304450.1:1150657-1151740 GCF_001594115.1 Trachymyrmex septentrionalis | reverse complement strand
ACCCCCCCCCCCCCCCGCCTCCCGCCTCCTATCCTCGCGATAATATAATTTGTTTACGAGGCGAGGCGTTCTCAGCGCCATCCTATCTTACGCCTCTTATAATTCGCGAATTCGTTTTTAGATGCAATAAACGGCGTATAATTATGCACGGATTAACATCCGAATTGGATCTCTCAACGCCTCAATATCCGCTGCTATTTTCAGGAGAGCGGTTTGGTGTTTTAGGGTAACGCGATAAACGGATTGCCATCGATCAAGTCGGGACACCCGCTAGAGGGAGAGCGTGTGTAAGTGGAAGTGCTTGTAAAGTACTCTCGGTACTCGTGTTGCCGTCTTCTTCTACCCCTGTCGGCCGTCGCTTCCGCACCCCCATCCAGGTCAGACTCTCTTCCACCACTTCCTTCGTTCCTACCCTCTCTCGATTCCTCTCGCTTTCTCTCACTCCCTCTTCCTCCCTCCCCCCCCTCTCTCTCTCTCTCTCTCTCTCTCTCTCTGGTTTCCTAAGCCATCTTTCTACGTGCACAGACTACAGAGTCGGCGCTATCAGCGCGCCTTACTTCCTGCCGGAACGATACGCTACACGGTTGTAGAGGTTCCGCGCGCCTTCCCCTCCGTCGAATCGCGTCGCCCTTGTGTATTTTCAGCATAATTGTGCTCTCTTCGTCAACTGCTTGCCACTCGACGATTTAGCACTCCTTTGATCCGCTTCTGTCGCCCTGACGCGAAGCGATCTTGGCGGGTCACATTGGCGGGAGAGATTGATCTATTAGAACAGAAAGATTACCGCTGCTTCGTCTGATTAGCGGTAATTGTCTGCAACAGATATATAATTCTAGCTAGATATGCAATAGAAAAAAAATAGTATAAAAGAAGATATTCTCGAAACGTTTCGATGAGCACGATCGATAGCGGAATGTATCGTTAAGCGGCGATATTATGTCGAGTACTCAGTCGTATTATTCTACAGCAATTACTCGATAAGCCATCGGAGAATTGCTTTTCATTTTGGTTATCCTAATTAATACCGTAATTAATTGTTTGATTTGCGAGAGAGAGAGAGAGAGAGAGAGAGAGAGAGAGAGA
>NW_017304450.1:1143678-1150557 GCF_001594115.1 Trachymyrmex septentrionalis | reverse complement strand
ACGTGTTATTAGACGCGAGATATCCAGTCAACGGCATGTACTGCGCGATCAACCGTAGAGATCGTCATAGTTTCATGATATACGCGTACATTATATACAGATCGATCGTCGGCCGGTGCGCGAGAGACACGTTCGCCAGTCTCTCGGTAGGCGAGCCGCGGCTGCCTTCCGCGTATAACTTGGCGAAACTCGAGCAAAACTTCTCGGCGCAAACATCAAGTTATTTCCCCGATACGCTCGGCGCCCGCGGCTTACCCCTTTCGTTTGTCCCTTCTCCCACGGTCCCGCGGCACCCCCTCCCTCTTTCCCACCCTCGTTTTACTCTCTCTCTCTCTCTCTCTCTCTCCACTCGGAGGCTCGCTCTTCTCTTCGCTCTTTCACCCTTTCCGGCCCCGAACTATAGTGCGCCGAAGCGGCTCTATCGTCATCGTGGATTCCTTCCCCTTCGCGCGCAGTACCTACACTACGCCGCTTTGCGAGCGAGCCTCCAACTGGCTTCGCATCCTGTGCATCCGGCGACCGGCGCGGTCCTCTCTCTGATAGCGAATGGCGGTGGCGGCGGTGGCGGCGGCGGCGGCGGCGGCGGCGGCATCAGCGTTGCCAAGTGTCCTCGACCATCTGCAACCGTTCCTCCTCTCCTGTTTATTGGTTTAATATTCAATACGCCTCACTAGTTCAATGTGTAACGCAACGACATAGGCGCGGGCAGAGGCAGAGCCCACGTCCGTGAACGTATGCATCGCGCGCCAGCCTGTAGTGTACGTACGCGCGCACGGGTGGTTCCCCTCTTTCTCCCCTCTCTCCCCGCCTCCATTCCCTTTTCCTCTCTCTGTTCCCCTATAGTCCCACCAACACACTATCGTCGCTACCTCCCCTCTCTACATTCGCTTCCCCTTCGGCTTTTCTCTCTCCACGGCTACCTCGTCGTTCTCTTCTCTCTCTCTCCCTCCCTCCCCCTCTTTTCCTCTCTCGTCCCCTACGTTTCCTCCCCTATTTCTCTTTCTTTCTCTCCTCTACCAACGCTCCAGCCTACTCTCCTCGTTCTCTCTCATCATCAGCCTTTCCCCGTCTCTCGTTTGCGCGCGTTCTCCCGTGGCATAATCTCGCGGCATCTTCTTTTCTCTCTTTCCGCTTTGCTTTTCCTTCATTCTTCCCCCGCCGCTTCCTTGTTCCTCTCCTCCACCGCCTCATGTATGTACAGCGCGTATGCGAGAACAGAGTGAACGTGTGAGTTGTATATACGTGAGACGACATCGCATCGATGTCTCCCTCCTTTCCGCCCTCTTTCACCGTCTCTCTCTCTCTCTCTCTCTTTCTCCCTCTGTTTCTCCGTCGGGTTAACTATGTATAGTCAACTAATAGAGTTTGTCGAGTCGACATGCGCCCTTCTTGGCCCAAGGTGTCGGCCTTGCCCCATATTTCTTCGAAATGGCCGGGTGGTCGGAGTGACGTTCGATATCTCGAGCGTAGATGTCCGTCGGTGGAGAGGAACGTCGTGATCGTCGACGCGCCGACAACGGCGCCGAGAGAGAGAGAGAGAGAGAGAGAGATGCGCGCATAATTCTTCCTTCCTTCCTTCCTTCCTTCCTTCCTCGTCGCCCGAATCGGGCGAATGACACTGCACTCGCTGCTACGTCCGAGATTGTCTATAATATAATGTACGATGCGATCCTACGCAGCAGGTTTCGCGCATCGGTTACCTATCGACGGGATTCGTTTACAATGCGCATATAGTCGTGATGTAAATATTGTAATATTCACGATATAAACGATACTATCACTTCGAACTATTTACGTAGATGGCGATCTAATACTGTACATGTTATGAAATAATTATTTACGGGGTATCTACGGCGCACTTTTGTATAATAGATTTTTAATTACGCACGCCCGGCATTATAATTGTGCGTTTTGAATAGCGATTGAATTTATTTGCCTCCTGCCTCTCTCTCTCTCTCTCTCTCTCTCTCTCTCTCTCTCTCTTTTTCGCGCGCGCGTTATTTATCACCGAGCACCTCGAATATGAAGAGCGTTTCGATAATGCAATTCCGTATGCCATGTATGTACGTCGACTATTTATGTTTTGCAAATAACGCCCGGGCACACGAGAATCGGCCGCACTTGTACCCACGTATATACCTTCTATCGATTGCACCGGGCGAATTACGCGAAATAATGATGGTCCACGGTGATATACGTGTAACATTGATTTCTGCGTTACGTCAGACCAATGATGCTCGGTGCGTGAAGTGCTATTGATTCACCCTACAGGCAGAATGGGTATCCATATTCGATTTTCGAGTGGGCATAGTAGTACCGTTTAGCGTCGGCTTCGAGCCAGTATCGAGTTTAATTTCAATTTTCATGATAGGTGTTACACATGCACGATCTTAAGCCATTATTATATTACGTACGTGCTTGAAGAATTGACTGTTAATCACATGATATAATTTTAATTACAACACTGCTATTACGCCATAGTTTTTACTACGTTTAAAAGAAATTTTATTAGAGAATTGTTTTACATAAATTTTGTACAGCTTTCAAAAGCGATTTTACATTTTTCAGCTTGAATGCCAGCAAATCACAGGAAAATCAATGTAAACTTTGTTAAAGGAATATTTTGATGTTTATTTAACTTCATTATTTTTAGTTTGCTTATACACGTACTATAGAGTGGCGCAAGTCACAGTGCAATATATTGGTTAAAAGCGATTTAACATGCAGTATGGCGATGGTTAAACATAATTTATTCATTCAATCGACGCAACCAATAATAAGTCAAGCTGAACATGACGTAGTAATCGAATCGCAATCAGGATCAGTGCACTCAATGATTTAATTACTCTCAGTATATAACGTCAGAAAACAAAAAAAAATTTGGATTAAAAAAATACAAAGAAGAGAAAATAAACATAAATAAATTAACACATACTATTTTGTGTAGGTCACACAATAGATATTGTTATAAAATATAAATTTTTAAATAACGATATAAATTCAAGAGATATATATTACCTACATTAAATATCTCGAAAACTGTCGAAATATTACTCATAAGAAAATACATTTTGTACGTAAATAAGAACAAAAATCAGAATATTTTATAAATAAACAAAGAATGCAATAAAACGACTGAAAAACATTTTGTTTATTTGTGTTGTTCAAAAATATTTGTAGTATTAAAAAATTGTAGTCACATGTTTATTGTTATTATTTGTTACAACAATTCTAGTAAATAATATAATTGTTATACATAAGTGACGCAATAAAAAAATTATTATACTACTGTTCATTATATTATTATGCTTTAAGTTAAAAGAAAACTTAATTTTAATAGACGTACATTATATATATATAAAGAATCTTTGCAATATAATACTGTTTACATAACATGAATGCATTCTGCTCGTTGTGCAGGTTGTAAAGAGTATTATTCACACTTATCAAGATCAATCCATCCACTCACCAAGCCTTCACAAATATCTACTTCAAACGTTGTTAGTTCTTTATATTTTTCTCATCAATTTTGGATCATTCGAAGTAATGATTCACACTGAAGAGATTAGTTTACGAAGAGATATTGCAGATATCTTGATCAAACTAAACAATAGTTCGAATACTTCGCTTAGCGGGGTATAGGTCGGTCGGCAGTAGCGGCTAGTGACTGCTACAACTACGAATAGTTGAGGCGGGAGCGATGACCAGATGTGCGGATAGCACGCAGAACGGCATGGATGAACGGACGAAGTGATGTCGAGTCGGATAGTGTTCTGTGCTTGCCTATTATACTATAAGCCTCCGCGTCTTCCTTTTCTTTATTCTTCTGGTGTGTAAAAAGGAGCCGTGGACCAGCTGTCGACATCGCACGACTTATTTCTGAAAACCGTCGATCACCTCGGGGGTGCTAAACGAATTACCAAGATCGTTGCTGCCTCAAAAGCAGGAAACCTTCTGATTTTTCCAACAACTTTCTAATATTCGCGCGAAACAATAAAGGGATATTCTTGTCTTTAAATCAGACGACTTTAAAAGATTTATTTTAACGTAGATACAAGTGATTTATCTAAAAGATTTACCTGATTGAATTTTTAAACATTATCAAAATTACTGATTTCAGAAACTTAGTAAATTTAACATTACTTTGCATTTTATATTATACATATAATTACATGAATGTTTAAAATCACAGTCGGCAAAATAATGTTAAATTTATTAAGTTTCTTAAATTAGTAATTCTGATAATGTTTAAAAATTCTTGAGATGTTAAATTAATTTTAACAACGTAATAAATGGTTTTGTCTATTTTATATATGGATAGTTTTTGGTTTACAGAAAATCTCTTATTCTTGTTATATATCTATACACTGTTAGAAATGTTCTTAAATTTGATTAACTTTCAAGTTACACAATTTGAATTTAATTTCACGACATTACATTAAATTTAATGTATTTATAACTAACAAGTATATTTGTGTACATGTACATCAAATTTAATGTATTTTTCAATGAAAATTTACGAACTTTTATGTACATGTTCATTTCATTTAAGTAACTGCTGTAACTTAATTTTCAGTTAAATACATATTATAAAAAATATGTTTTATATTGCTTCGTTCATTGTGCTTTCAGATTCTGTGTCAACTTGATATGTAGAATTGACTAAAAAACAATGAAAATCTTGTAGAAAATTTGCAATTAATATAAAAATAATTATGAGATCGAAAATGACAAAAAAAAAACGATGTATTTGACCACCATTAACCATTCATCGCTGTAATCGACGTCAAATCGATTTGATTAATCACTTTTGTTTAGGTAATAATCCACAAAGATTCTGTCTTTATTTTATTAGCAAATGCTCGAAACAGTAGCGACAAATTATGCATTGCAATACATTCAAACATGCTTTGGCATGTTCAATACGAACTTTTCTAACAAAAATCCATTTCGGCATTCAAACAATTTGTCTTGCTTGTTACAAATTGGTACTTTATTTGAGAAAATGTTTGAGGCTATAACTCTCAGTAGGGGGACAAAAGGTGCATGCCTGCTGTCGACAATAGAAGTAACAGAAGCGGATGTCTTCTGTCGCCATTACTACTTACAAGTCTGTCAATATTATTGCCTGGAAAAGCAGGTAGAATCCTTATGACCCTTTTGCTTCCGGAAGGTCTCGCTAATTTAGGAAAACGGACTCTACAGTCACACAATTTATTGTGTTGTCGAAAGAAGACGACGAAAAGAACGCAGAAAAGTACAAGTTTATAAACTGACTTTATTTCTATCTACCCGAAAATAAGTTCCTGTTACAAGAAAAGCGAAATTATAACGGCAAATTAAACAAAAATATTTCTACTTGAATGACAATTGAACTGTCACTAAGTTCCTGCCAATAAATTGACGCATACTAAAAGAAAAAGTTTATTGCAGTTTTTTTAAGATTAAATGTGAGAAATTTGGGGGGATTATATTAATATTTTTTAGATTGATTACGTTGAAAGTTTGACTATCGTATCATTATATATATCATTATATAATTATAATTATAATTATTAACATTATTATAATATTTTTTAAGTATATATATCTATATAATATAATAATGTTACAATATATATATTTTATTATTGTAATCAGCAAAATTTTAAATATCTTTTGCTGTCTATATTTATAAGTTAAATTTTTACTCATAAGTGTCATCAGAACTTCCGTCAAAAGACTATTCAGGACAACATTGGGGTCTCACATTGTTCAGTGTTTAGGCTCCATATTTTCGTTTGACCATAACTCAATTTCGTTTGACCCTAAATTTAGAAATTTTTTCAGTCGGCCAGGTAGATATTTTCAGTATTTGACTTTTACCTTTCGCATCACTGCTTCCTCAGCACTATACTAAATATTTGTCTCAGAGCTCTACCTATCTGCAACATGTTAGATATATAATCACAATATCACTTTTTTTTTTTAACAAAAAAAGATAATATCAACTTCTAAATTATATAAACAAATTAAGCAAAAATAAATTTTTACAAAATTATATAGAAGTTTAGTCTGCGAATAATTTAATTTCCCGTTACAATTCAACAGATTTATAAGATAATATCTATAAAAAATTTAACACAACAAATTTAATGTTACGGTAACAATCTCTTTCCTAAGTTTATTAATCTCAGAAAAGAAAGCATCTTTAAAGTATGACACGGTGGTAGCTGATCACCCTGTTCACCGTTATGTCGACGTACGTCAAACTGGGATACGTAACGCGAAAGTAAAGTGTAAACACCGTGTAATGCCGATCTCCTGGTTTCGAAAGGAGTTCGCGGAGAGCGCGAAACGGCGATGCGCGACCGAGGGGAATGCAGGAAGAGGAACAAACGGTGCGGCACGGTATCGGGAAAGAAAGGGGGAGAAGGGAAAGACAGGAGGAAAGAGAGAGAGAGAGAGAGAGAGAGAGAGAAGAGATCGCACAGTGATTCGCGAAACCTGTCATACTTATATATGCGTGTTACATGCGCGAGGCATAACGAGGGTGAGCGGGGATAACACTATCGTCGATACGTGCCTGTCAGCCGTTAACCGAATACGGTTCAGGTGCCGAAGCGGTAATCTTCGTCGGTAAGCCTCGACGTCGTTTTACTGTGCGACGCGGTGGCCGGCTGGCCGGTCGCCCAGGCTTCAGGACGGCGCAGTCATTGCCACAACGAGTAGAAAATATACTTTCAAGCCTAACGGGATAATGTCGCCATAGTGACCTGGCCGGCCTATTATCTTTCTCCGTGAACCATAATACTGTGGCAACGCATAGCGCATAGCATAGCACGGTGTCAGCATTACCTAGATAACTAGTCAATGAAGACGCCCTCGAATGTGCACGTA
>NW_017304450.1:1129403-1143578 GCF_001594115.1 Trachymyrmex septentrionalis | reverse complement strand
GGTGTCAGCATTACCTAGATAACTAGTCAATGAAGACGCCCTCGAATGCGCATGTGCGGGCACGCGTGTTCGCATATTCGCGAAATTCCTCTGCGCGTTGTTTGATTACGATTTATTTTTTAAGCCGACATCATGCCCCATTACTAGAAAGATTTCTCGTGAGACTCTTGTGCGTCTGCTGATTTATGTACGAAAAGATCATAAATGTACGTTTCTTGCTTAATGATTCGCGATAATGAATATTTGCAGATACTGCCTACTTTTTTCTGAAGAATAGGCATTGAAATAACACACAAACACCCTTTTCTTCTTAAAGAAAAGAATATTCTTATTAGATTCTTTGTAGATGCGGTTTTAGAAAATTTCTCGGTTCCAAACTAATTTGCATCAACACTTCTAATCTGAGCTTTGTGAAGTATTGTGATTTATAATATTGCGTGTTAATGACTGTATTCTGTACTACAAAATTTTCAAGATTCTCGAAGAATCGAGAAACCGTATAAAAGACTCGAATTTAGCACTTAAGAATGCAATGTCGTACAAATTGTCTCAGTGAAAGGAATTGGTAAAAGTAGGCAAGTAGTAGTCTAATAAAAGAAAGCCTACTTTTACGAACTAGCTCTAGAGTTGTTTGCATCTTTAAGTACTGCCTATTGTCTTTGTACAGATTTATATATATATATATATATATACATTCCTCTTCGCGGTTTGCGGCTGTTAAATCTCGCGCAATGAGTGCCTTTTCAACAAAGAAGTTCATCGATTATCGGAAGATACTCGTCTACCTGTAACTATACACACATTATACAATTCAATCGTGTAATAATTTCTATGATAGTTTCCTTGATATTTTTTATATCAACTATTGACATAATCAGAATCTTTTTTCAAAAATAGAGATTTATATAAGATCACGCATTATATTACCGAATTTTAATGGCAATTTATTTGATTTTATAAAAAATTTAGAGTTATAAATATAAAAATAGATGTACAATATAAATAATATCTTTTTAGGCATATATATAATTTCAGATAATAAAAGTTTAATAAAAATTTAATGTAAAGCTCGATACGTATCAAGATATGTACATATGAGTAAAATGGTAGCCCCTTCGTGAAATCACTGTCGAGGGGGAAAATTGACTTAAAATTCAGTAAGGAGCCCACGGCTATGTGTGTGTGTGTGTGTATATGTGTGTGTGTGTGTGAGGGATTGCGTATGTCTGACATATACCCCGTATACAGGCCAGATTTCACAAACTATGACATATACATAGATCACTTCTTAGATTGGCGAAATTGTATCGATTGGAATGCGCACCTGAGAGAGCGAAAGAACGTGCAAGAAAACAGACATGCGCGACAAACAAGTATATATCGCACGTGTAACGTCGGCCACTGTGAACGATCAACATATTTGCGTTATTATTAGGTGTACGCCATAAGGCGTCACCCTCTTCGGTTCGTGCCACGCGCGTCTTCCTCTTTTTACTTTTGAAAGTTGTTTATAGCGCAAGGCCACGCGGCGCTTGTGCGAGTAGACCCTTCCTCTTCGACTTCCTGCGCACTTCCTCCTCTTGTACATCGCACTTAAATAGCATGTCCGATTGGTGACGTCGGTTTTCCTCATTGTTCCGATTCGCGGCGAGGTTCTTTCGCTTTACGAGGAATCACGATCAGCCGAAAACTGTAGCTTCTGTGCGCTGATGCCTCTTCGCTTATTTCGAACGACAGCTCTTTGAAATTGTTTAGTTATCTTTCCTTCCCTTCTACCAAAGTTTCTATTAGAGTTAATACTAAATTTAGTAGTAAACATGTGTTTCTCATTAGCTTCAACAGTTAAGATGTAGAAAAGATCTGTTGCCGAGGTGAAAATAGTCGTCGGATGTTCCTAAAGATACATAGTGAAAGTGTCGTTGCGCGCAACGCGCTATCACGTTTATATCACGTACATAATTTTTTTTCTATCAATATACGTTAAACCGACTTGATTAGATAATAGCTAGATGCTAGTTAGAGAATGTTTATCTACAAAAAATATATATCGGTTGATTTCAATTTTTATCTCGTTTGATTAATTTTTATTCGATCTAAATGTAATTGTAATTTTATTTCATAAATTATTTAGATATTGAGAAGAATTGTCTATTAAAGTTCAGAAAAAATAAGGAGAAGTGATAATCATAATATTTCAAAAATATCCGTTTGTTTACTTAATTAAATTACACAACCAATAGGAAATAAACGATCGAAGCCCATAACGATCGAAGCTGAATCTTTAATGCTTAAATAATTCTATATAAATCTGTATTGTACCATACATATACATTATACTATATTTTTATTTGACCTATTGGTTATGTTTCAATAAGATTCTTATTGTTTAATTAAATTACAAAAACAACACATACATTATTCACCATCAGAATTAAATAATTTTCATGAATAAAATTTTCTAGAGCATAAATAAAAAATATGATCTATCTTTTTGTCTCATCTAAATGTTACTTTAACGGATCTCTTATTTACACCTCTCTCCTTTTTTTGATCCGTTAGAATATTTTATATTGGACGTTAAAAAACAAGCTAATTTGCGGATTTAAAATGAAATATATACGGATAATTCTAATTCTTGTTAAGAAATGTATTCTACGTGAAAAAATCGAGAAAAATAAATAGTTATGATGTATCCAGGATTAAACACAAAGCAAGAATAATTTTCGAAAGACTAATGAGAGCAAGGAAACAAAAGAATACCACACACGTAATCGATTGTCACACTATTTAAGACGCCCCGATTTCTTGATCGGTATCGGAACGTGGAACGGAAGCCATTGTAATTGGTATGAAAGCTACTATAGATTTTCACAAGAGAGAGTCGTACAATTTCGTCTTCTCTGGCACGGATAGCGAATCCGGGAGACTACGGGAATATTTTTCATTCGCATTGATTACCTATAAGTTGAGCAAATAGTTTCTACAAATTTTCTTAAACAATTTTTTTTCTTTTAGATACCGATAGTAACAACAGTAAAATTCCTTTTTCTCGCGCAAATACATCTGTCTTATATATTATGTTTTAGCGTAAAACTGCTCTACCAGCGGGGAGGGGAGGGGGGGGGAAGGAGAGTCACTGTTTACGTGAACGAACACGAATACTTTCCGCATATTCGTGGGGCTATGCATAAATACGGTCTCATTGGCGCCAAAATTAATTCTGGAAGAGATTCCGTTGATTACCGAAAATAAAGTGGACGCTCCTACGCAGGCGCCTGTGCCGCATTGTGCGAACGCGCCGTAAGGGAGATAAAAATATATACACTCGGCCATGCATACAGCAGAGCGACGGACTATCCCTCGATTCTTGTCACTCGCTTCCTCGATTCCCCGAATTAAGCCCACTAGAGAGGTGCATCCCCCATCTCACGACAGTATAGTCGCGAGCTACAGCTATATTGTTCTCGCGATTGAAACTGTGCTATGACTAACTATGGGGGATGATGTAATGTTAGGGGATTGCAGCTTTACTATAATCGCTAGAGCGGCTAGAGAATCACACATTTGATTTTATACATATAATATGTATATATGTGTTATATATATATTTAAAATAAAAATAATAAATATATATCAAATCTTTTATGTATATATATATATATCAGCAAAATATATATATCAAAATAAATATACTTATGTGTGTGTGAATGTGTATCAACTATATCATTTTCTTTGATACAACTATCTAAAAAATAAAATTATCTATCAAATTATCGAGTATCATTGCAATCGATTAGATAATAAAATTTTTTAAAAGTTCTTAATGTTATTAATTTCAATTATTGTATACTATTCTTGACCACTCTAGAAAATAGTTTTTAACAAAGATTTAAATAATATTGAACTATAATAACAATTTCAAATCAACTAAAGAATCCCCGTATCTGAAAGATATACTATACAGAGAAATAGATTAAAAGGAACACTATGAAAGAAAACTTATAATGTCTTATATATCAATATTTAATGTGTTATTAAAAATGTAACATTTTTTAATTGTATATAATATAATATAATTATTTCAATATTAATTAAAATATGCGTAAAAGTTATATTCTAAAATTATTAATAAAATAATTAATAAAATCTATAAATAAATAATTATAGGAAACACGGTTAATATTAGATCAATTAGTCGCAGTTTACGTATTCGGAAGCATCCTAATCAAGAGAATAAGGTCTATTTGAGATCGAGACAGTAGCGTTAAGTTTATAGATCAGGTTTCTCAGCCTGTATACGTTGGATGACGCAGTGGCAGGTTAATTTGACGATGAACACCTTCGTCGATGGCCGTGACGCGTTCGAATTAATACGTCGTGATGAATAATTCATGTCGATCGTTGCTTATCGATCGGCGATAATGAAAAACCCGCCATGTCAGCCCGTCGCGGCTCGTGCCGATCTCGTTCGGCTTTGATATACAGCGATTCTACGAACAGAGCGGACGCCGACACATTCAAGAATAATTCAGTTGATCGAATGAATTGGTAACTATTATCCAATTATCTTGATAATTATAGGTTTAGCTTGACCATTTAGCTTCACCAAGGCATATAGAAGCAAGACAAAGTTCCTGCTAAGAGTTATAACAACTTGGGATGATAGGAAAAATATACATCACCCAAAAAACAAAATCATAAATAAATTATGCAAAAAATTAAAAACTATGTCACAATTTTTCTGTAAACATTTATGACTAATTATTGAAATTATGGAAAAAATTTATTTGATTATAAATTTTATAAAAAATATTATTTATATTCTGTAAAACAAATTGTTTATTTTTAAGCTTTTCTCAATAGATAGTACCAGCAAATAGAAAGAATGATGTGATTATTTCAATGTAATAAATTATAGAAATTTGAAAGATCTGAATCCCGGCAGAGGTAATATTTTTCATAATATTCGCAATTGTTGAGATTCCTATTAACATCAAATTATTAATATTCTTGTAAGAAGCTTATTAGCATCAATATCATTAAATTATTTATCAATTTAATATGTGATATTTCTTTTCACACTAAAATATTTAAGCACTGAAATCTGTTTTGATCGAAAATAGAATTTCTCTTTAAGTTAATCAGATTTATTCTTATCGTTCCAATTTTTCGAATTATAATTATAAATATTTAGCTTTCCTTCAAATCTATATCTATAAATTCAAATTTTTTGTATACACACATGACGTAATCTCTCTCATTATACAAATTTATTACACAAATATTCTTTCCTTAATCAAAAGGGTACAAGTAATTAAAATATTAAAATTGTTTATGAATATTATACTTTGTCGTATTCATATTTATAAGATTTCTTGTTCATCCATTTTTTAACAACGTCAGCCAGAGACATATTGTAATCTCTGTCTTTTAGCTTAAAAAAAATGTGTTTTATCATAAATAAGAAAAAAATATAATTAGAACTAAGAAAAAGAATAATTTTTCTTTTAGCTGATATTTTTTGAAGAATCCTTTTAAACATGCCTTTCTTTTACTCATTATTAAGCATGAGTAATGTTTCTTTCAGAAGTTTCCTTGCCGATTGTATGAATGAAGGTACAATAAGACAAATTATAAGCCAGCAGGCAGTTAATTGGTACAATAGCCAATTGATACGATTCAACGACGTAGATAGAAATGGCGGAACGATTGGTAGTGGAGCGCATAAGTCGGTCGTCATATTATTAATTAAGATCCTCCTCGTAACCTGAATTCGCTGTACATGAAAAAGTTTAGGCGCGAAGTTGGGGGGGGCAACCAGTGAAATGGTGGAAGGCGATTGAGTGAAAAAAAGAAAAAGAGGAAAAATGAAGATGCGAAGGAGATTGGAAATCCACCACGCTGCGTGTACGACGCTGGTGGAGCTCTCGGATGCACCGACTTGCAGTCTTCCGCCACTGATTGGCACTGCGGCGGAGAATGGCGGTGCTATGTGTCCGTATACGTGTGTGAGTGCCGCGCGCGCATACTTGCGCGCCGGTCGGCTTGCGGTATGCACATGCATGCACGTATACGTAAGCGGTTTGGCAACACGGCCGGTGTAAAGCCCGTAACCAGCCTGTTGGCCAACATCGCTCTGAGCATCGCGCATGCGCATGCGCGTGCACGCCTTCGCCTCCGTGACACTTTAAATAAACCATGGTGGGGTGTAAAAGGGGGGCACCGGACAAAAATGATAAACCGCTACAAAAATACCGATATAGAGATCGCGCTGGCGCGCGCGCGTCCGTACGCGGCCATACGCTCGCTCGTCGATTGGTCCAGCCAGCAGTTTGCCCGTATCGGTGTATTTATAGAGCGAGACAGTACACTAAGGGCGCAAACACACATCGCTGCATTCCCTTCGCGGAAAATCTGTGTCACCTATTTAACCAGCTTTCCCACTTTCCGTTCTATTATCGCGCATACCGATTGTACGAGATGAACCCGTGGTGATTTCACCATGTAAAAATGATTAGCGATATCATTACGATTTTTCTTTGTGAAAATGTCATTGAGTTTTTTCACTCTTACGCAGAAATTGACAGAATTTATTTAACACACAGGGTAGATCTCGAGGGTAGATCGTGAAATCAGGCGACCTTTTCATAAAGCGTAGATGGTTTAGACGAATGGTAGATTATTAGGGTTGTTTGGTCGACTCATTCACATAATTTCAACTGACGGTCGAACGAATGATGAGATTAATTGCGATTGGCTTGCCATTCGAAAATTGGATGTGAAACGACAATAACAGCATGTATCATATATAATTATACGTAGCCTATTAACTTCTGAATTCAAAAGAAAACGTTTTGGAGAAATGCACGTACATATATATGTATGACAGATGCATTAAAAAAATATACAAGTTATTTTTTTACATTTGCTCGAGGTAGTATATCTTAACGTTAGATTGTGCAAGTAGGATGATTGTATAATACTATCTAGAAGTATTTCTGGTTTTTGTGCTACGTTAAATCATTTTTTAAATTAAGAACTTACTTTGCCTGTAGGCTATCTAGTGATTGGTAGCTCTATATCGGGAGGAAATACCTTTAGAAGTACGTCTTAACAATATCTGAGAAAAACGTTATGCAAACAAACATTACGATATTATTGTTTTACTCTATATTATTTTAGCTTGAAAAGGTATATATTTTATACATATAATATTTTTTTATATATAATATAATATATAGAAATAATTTATATATTATAAATATAACACATATAAAAAAAATATCTTATACAAAGTCTATAAAAATAATATATATCTAATATATAAAGTCTATAAGACAGCTCATTCAGAATTTAAATCCAGAGAACAATACAAAATAGATTTAAGTTTGAACACAAAGTAAAAAGGATAAAAGTAAAGAGATCCATTTATTTATAATATAATTGCTTGATCAACATACTGCGTTTGAAAGCAAATTTAAATTATTAGAAGCTAAAAAAAAAGGTAATGTAAAGAACAGCATTAAAATTCTGTCGAATTAAGATCTTATTAATATTTTCGTACATGATATGAAACCGTTAAAAAATTTCCAGTTATATCTGTCTAAATAAAAAATTGTTTGCAATCTTTATTATAAGCTGATAATTAGATAGATAGTTATCGTTAATAATAAATATATACGCAGACGAATTTAATTATTTTTAAAATAATTTCAAAATAATTTTAATCATTTTAAAAACCTCAATCCATATTTTATTATTTGTTCTAAAGTTAAATAAAATTTCAAATATTACTTTTCGTTAGTAGAAAGTTCAATACGCAATAAAATTATTAAATTCATGCATTAATGGCAAGTGTCTTTGATCTTTTAATTTCTGAAAACGAGTTAAATTTATGATCTTTAGTATTCTATATAATTTTGTTGTATAAAGTAATAGAGATCGTAAATTTTCATCTCGTTCTCGGAAGTCTGCAAAATCGGTGTAGATAGACAACAAATATGTCGTCATCGAACGAGATGATAGATCGTAGTTAGAAAGTACTCCAGCGTACACGCATCATGCAATCGTATCAAATCTATGAAAGTCCACCTACATGTACACGTACTAGTCGTTTCACCTCAAGCAGTGAAACTTGAAACGTTATCCTTCGTTATAACTAAATGTGAATCAGATTTATAACAAACTTTATATTTATTCTAAATTATATAATATATAATCATTTTTTTAAATACAACTATCAGAGAGTAATTATCGCCTCTAATGTCAATAATTATTTTCTTAATGATGAATTTTAGTCTATTAAGAAGACATTTAATTATTCATTAATTTCTAATCGTTACTAAATACTTAATGTATCATCTGTATAAAAGTAAGTAAAATTAAATTTATGTTATTTTTTTTATTATTTTCCAACTGTATAATTTTTTTTGGAAATATAAAGATGTTAAAAATTGTTTCATAGGAAATTTAATTGTTTAAAGCATAGTAATTTAGAATCGAGTCTCAATGTGAAATTTTTCAGTAATATCATTTTTTAATGGAAAAATCAGTAACTATTATGTTTCATAAATAAATTTTATTATATGAATAAAAAGAGAAAGTATACAATAATAATTAAAGATTTTATTTATTTTATAATATTATACTTTGTAATATACCATGTATATTAAAATGTCGCATTGGAAATTTATTATATTTTACTATCATTTTTTATATTATTCTATTGCATGATTCATTCCATTTGTATATAAATTATAAATTCTTTTTGAACGTTGGAAAGGAAAGCACATCTGTATAAAAATAAATATAGTATCATATCTTAATTATCTTTATTTTTATACAGATCGTTGTAAGTTTAGAATTCAAATTCATACTTTTTATATTTCATTTTATATGTCATTTTCTAGAATGGTAAAATTAATTATTTTTATTAAATAATAAATCAATGGCCTTTTTTTGAATTTTGTATAAAGTAGACGAAAATTTATTGCACTCATAAATTGTTGAAAGGATCTTCATGATTTAATATAGGATGATGTTTCCTAAACAAATCGTGGGAAAGACACCGGCAATACTTCCGACCGTTGTGAAATAACACAATTCCAGGCATAGAATACATTTCATGGGTTACTCAAGGTCGAAGAGGTTAACGATTATTTGAGGGCAGTGTTATTAGATATTGTTTGCAAGATTACTGGTTGTAATGCGTGTTGAACAATTTAGATATTACATAACGTAGGATTACTTCTCCCTACGTAAAGCTCGTTCGGTAGTGAACGCTGATTTGGGATGCGGGCAAGCGGTGATTTACGTCAATGGACTGACACGCGGATGAGTTAGAACAGTTAGATCGCGCGGTGGGCTGTTGTTTGTACAGTAACGTGAATAATACGGATAACTATACACAAGTCCACCGCAAGTCTTGGTTCACGAGATATAAAATTCCGTTATCGTTCCGCAAATCGTCGCTGTTGTCCGACGAAACCAACCGCGTGTCATCGCGGTCTCTGCTAATACAAGAAAAATATTCTTTTTTTTTCTCATGTTAAAAAATTTTACTTACTGAATCATATTACACTGCCAATTGTGATTTAAATGGCAATGTAAACGTATTCATTTTTAAGTGTTTGAAAGTATACGCATGAGTTTTCTGCATCTATAATCTGCGTATCGGTATCAATGTTTTCGAATGAAGAAAATCATAATTTCGAAAGATTCCTTTTTTTTTTTTCTTTTTTAAACGAAGAAACTACAACGTGTTTCATAATTCTGTTCGCGAACGTGTCGATTACTGCGGCAGTATTGTGCCACATGTCGTCATATTGCCACATACGCTCTCTGCTCGCAGTTCTGTAATTTTCTAAAGCCATCGCGCACACGCGGGAAGCGCGAAGCGATGTTTGTTACGTGTACTAAATGTCGACGCAACCATCACGCAACGCTTGCGTCATTCTGGTAGAGACAAGCGATTGATTTAGATGCGTCGATGAGTCATCGCGTAAATGACAGACCATCAAAAGATATTCGCGTATCACCCGTATCGTACATACATGACAATTTACCATTTCCCACGTGTGCATCGTGTGAAATTCGGGGGAAGATGTTACAGGGTAGAAATTCAGAACAGAAATTAGAAGGAACGTTCCAGAAATCTTCATGATTTCAATTTTCACATTATTATGTATTCAATTATCGAGTAAATACTGATTACAGCTTGAAATTCATGAGATATCTGTGTAATGAAAAAAAAAAAGAAGAAGTTTCTGTAATTTTACCCACGCACAAACGTGGGTGTATTCAGGATCTAACGTCAAAGATGTGGGAGTTCATATTTAAATGTCGAAGCTCGCATTAACTTTCGCGTTTATTTAAATTATTAACGTAAGCAATTGTTGGCGTATTTTTGTTCAGTAAATCTAATAAATCATCATTTACATGTAATCTTCATTTCTTATGTAAATTCTGTCTATATCCCATAAATAAAAGAGACGTCGTACGCTTATATAATCTTATTATATTAAATATTAGATGAATTACGCTATGTTTGGAATTAAAAGGCTATAATATTGATAAATTCGGTATTCCATATATCGAATGCTGTAAAGCGCACAGTTACAGTGCATGTGTCGACTTGTTAAATAAATGTGTACGGGTACTATTTCTGTCCCCGCCAGAGTATTCGACCCGATCGAAATCATACTGGCTTCGATATCCCGGTGATGTGACCTAAGATCGATCCGCGCGCGCAGGACTGAAATTCTCGCGTTTGAAATTCGGCATTTGTTGCACGTTGTGGCAAACGTTGATACAATGCGAAAGCAATTCCCGGCGATTTGCGTCAGCAGTGAAACAATAGATTCTGTAGCTGGCGTTTAAACAGCCGCGCTCCCTGTATCGCGCGCGATGTAAAATGAGCGGGGGCGGGAGGGAGGAGGGAGGGAGGGAGGGAGGTAGAGAGGGCCGGGAGGGGAAGGTGCGGTAGGGGCAGAAGTTCCAGCTAGGGTAGGATATCGGTTTGTTGTCATTATCCTGTAATACATTAATGACGTGTCAAGTCAGCGCATGACAACGCGGCCACCCCCTCAGCTGGGCGCAGTGCAGCTGAGGTCCATCCATAGTCCTCTCCGCTCACTCTTTCTCTCCCTCTCTCTCTCTCTCTCTCTCATCCCTCCTCCCTCCCACCCTCTCTCTATCTCAATCCTCTCCGGAATCACCGTCTTCCTCCCTCCCGCTCTTACCCTCGCCGTCAGTCTCTTTCGCTCATTCTGTTGCTCCCTATCTCTGTGCCACCCCTGCCCCCCCTCACCACCTCCTTCTCCCCTTTCCTCCCTGAACTCTCTGCTACTGGCTCGAGCTCTGTGAGGAGATCAATAGGGATCCTGCACCCCGTACCTCCTCTGACGCGGTGGAGGAGGACAAAGGTACTCACCCTGATGTTCCATTCGCGTTGCTGCCTGCTCCCTACGATACGTACTCACACATACGTCGCGCGGTGGTAGTGTGAGCGCCAGCGACATGAATTTCGTACGAAAAATGAGAAGTATGTAAAAATGCGTAGGATGTTACGTGTGTCATACATGCGGTCTGTAGGATAAAATTTTGCTTAAGCATGAAATTCAGAGAATAACACAGAGCAAACTTTTCAACAGTGTGTGAGAATCGCGCTTGCGCGATATTTTAATAAACTTGTTAACGACTTTCGTCAGAAGATCAATTACACACGGTTCCTTCGTAGTGGAATACAATTCAATGATTCGTAGTGTACAGGTTTCTTGCTAAATTATCAAGCTAAAAGTATCAGCGAGAACTAATTAAAGAAGTAGAGAAATTTAAAAGTAAAAAAAAAGTAAAAATCTTGGTAAGTTGGAAATTTTAAAAAAGTAATTTTAGGGAACACAAAGTTGGTATAAAGTTTTTATTGTAAAGATTTTTAGTATAACAAGTTAGTATTTGCATGTATACATAATTTCCGCGAGCAATAATAATTAGAGCATACATATGTAATTTGGCGTAACGTATTGGCAAACTATAATTGCTAATCAATTTTATTCATATTTCTTGATCTTGTTTTACAATGTTTTACATTGTTTGAATTACAATTATTTTCGGCCGTTTTTGCAGTCAGGGACAGATTGAAATTAATTTCAAATAACTGCAACAACAAACTTAGTTACTTCTTATATAGTACTCGTGATTCTGCAGATGGTGCATGGCTTCGATATTTTTGAATGTAGATGTAAATAAGAATTTATTGGCCTTATATGAGTTTCATCTTTTCAAGGGCGTTAAAGAAGAAGAAAGTTTTCTGGCATAATAGAGAAAGCATGAATAATACTTCGATATAATGATTTCACCAAAGTATCTTGGATACACAACGCGAAGCTTATATCAAGTGCAGCAATTCAACTTCTAATTGTATTAAAATTATAACGCGTTTAGTTTATATTGGTGTCATGGGGATAAGTGTAACGCTACACGCGAGAACGATTGCAACATGCTTTGCATTACCCGAAATGTTTATTGCGCTTGTGACGTTTCATATGTGGGTCACATTTAAAATAAAAAAAAGTTTTTGAAACCTTAGTTTTGTGTTAAACTTCTGCACGTATTTCTTTCTTCATGATTTCTAGCGTATAATATTATAATATATTTACTAAATTTTTTGAAGAAACACAATTACATATAATTAACATATAAAATATGATACATAATCTCCCTGTGCTTATAAAATTATTTTTAAATCAATGTCTTGAACATAAAGTAAAGGATTATATAATATTTAATATAAATTAAATGTCAAGTCATACTAATTTTTCTACATTAAAATTGATCATTAATTTGTAAATTTTAAGAGCCATATAGTTCTTCCCAACTAATCTCTGCCAACTTCTAGTAGAGTACCGAAGCGTTCGATGAGTCGCTTCGCGTACCTATTTCCTAATTGAACCGCTCAGAATTAGAATGTTCGCAGCGAAAGTATATAGGCACCCCGGGCAGAATTTCCATAAAGTTCCACCTAATCCGCCGTGCAGAATTCATTAAATACCGCGACAAAGTTGCCCGCTCGCTTTATGCCGACGAAACGATTCGACTTTCGATTCGTTTGCGCCTATGGTGGGCCGTGGTTTTGTGGAGCAGCGCTGTGCAACAACCGGTGCAACCGCGAATGCACTTTCTTCTCGCTCCCGTGCGGGCACGTGTGTGCACACAGATTCGGCGGTTTTAACAGACGGGCGTTACACACGCTCTCACAAAATTTCACCGTGCCACGCCACGCTGTGTGCCGCGCCGCGGCACACGACCGACACAATACACCGCCGCCTACTTATTGTCGGGCGCCACGACGCCCGAAAGACATCGATTATTTCGAAGACAAAAAAAAAGAAGTCTCACGAGTCAATTGTTATCGCGGAGAAAGTCGTTCGTTTCTTTCGCGCTGTCGTAAGAAAACGCCCACAGTTTTCCACGGGTAATCAACCACCGTTATGTAAAAATACACATAAGAATAATAGTGATAGTCTGCCGTTGACTTCTTTTTCATTCAAATGACAATTTCACTGATCGATATAATTTCAACGTTTACAGAATTCGAAAAGTAAATGTTTTACAATAAGATTATATAATCTTGTAATACTTTATGCAATTAGGACATTCCGAACATGATATCTTAATACAGATGATATTGTAATCCGTAATGATTAACCGATATCGATTGTCGTGTGTTATCCGACAACGAGTGTGAAATATCGTTCCGTTCTTATTATTAACGCTACATTTTAAGTTTCTGGGCTTCTCTTACAGGTAGAGAATCCTCAGTCGATCGTGAAAACGAGTGACTTCTCACCGTGACGCTTACACATGGCGCGCCCGTGCATGCATTGCCCACACGCTCGTTCTTGTCTTGTCCACCCGATTCCTCTGTCTCAGAGGCCACCTGTTCCCCTTTCAGATGCCGGGCACAAATAAACCGAGAGGACTGCGACAATGTGGCGTGTGTGGCCATCGATGGATGGACGGTATGAGATGACTATGTGTTGGTGTCTTGGTGGTGACTTGGGGATATAAGGTGGTCATAATAGTCAGCGGCACCTGTCTCAACGAGTCTCAAGCATCTGAGATCGGGGCTGATGCAGCCGCTGAAGAAGAAGCGCGGAAGAAGAGTAGCAGAAAAAG
>NW_017304450.1:1118716-1129303 GCF_001594115.1 Trachymyrmex septentrionalis | reverse complement strand
AGAGAGAGAGAGAGAGAGAGAGAGAGAGAGAGAGAGAGGAAACAAAAAGGAAAGAGCGGGGAAAGAGCGTAGGAGAGGAGAGGAAGAAGGGAATGTGGAACCAGTGGGAAAGAAAAAGAAGCGGTGAGGAGGAAGATGCAGAGCGAGAACAGAATGGGTGAGGGAGGGAAAGAGTCAAAACGAGAACAACGAGGACGACGTAGATGAAACGAGTTGGGAGGGGGCGGGAGGAATCTGAGGGCGACCGTGGCGGTCGCATTGGAGGAGATGGAGGAAGATACAGGAATAGGAGGGAGGGAAAAGAGAGTCATAGAGAGAGGAAAGACGCTTGAGAAGGAAAGGAAAGGAATAGAAAGGGGAGGGGGGAGGGAGAGAGAGAGAGGGGGGGGAGAAGAGAGAGAGAGAGCATACCGGTGTGAAGGAGCGTGCGCGTGCCACTGTTATACCGGCACCTGCCACAAAACTTGGCTCTACCTTTTGGCGCACACGCACCCACCATATCCGTTCTTCCTGCTATTCTATATTGCGTGTTTATACGGCCTGCTCGCAGAGCTTCAAAACATCTTGCCTCAAATTGCGTAAAGCGCGTGTAGGATCTGAAGTGGCGTGTTTCCGATTGTAGCCAAGATACGATTAACCATTCATTATGTCTAGGGTGACAATCGACGCTTCGCCAGATTGCCTGTGTGTAGAGAAAAATGATATCCTTGCTGCTCGATTCGTTCTACAGCTACTATTATAATAATGAGAGCTTATTGACGCAAGTTGAGAACTGCCGAGATAAATTTTAATTAATTTAATTGGCTAAAAGATAGATTTAATAAATTGCTTTACGTTAAATCATAACGTCCTTTTTACACATTTTTTTTTTAAATATTAACACCTAAAACAAAGATTTCTTGAAAGAATTTTCTGAACGTTGCTAAAAAAATTTTTCAACTTTTGGAAATTTGACATTCAATTTAAACTCGAACGATATTTCATTCAGCGAAATGATATCGTACTTCTTAATACAGTAAGCTATTCAAGAATCCGTAGTAGTCAATGGACAACGTGTAAACCACGAAATAGCCAACAACAGGAGGTCCGCTACTCCAGCAACAGCGAAGCAGTGGCGTCGGCCGGAGGGTTGCAGCGGGCGGAAATTTCAATTAACTTTATGGAGGCCGCGATGTAAATTGCGTAGGGGTCAACGGCGTGTCGGTAGGGGCCAGCAGGGTAGGAGCAAGGGCGCCGCTACTGCCGCAGCCGCTATCACTATTGGTGGAATAGGGGTGACAGCTGCGTCGGTGGTGGTATCAGAGTCGACAGTGGTGGAGGTGATAGTGGTGGTGGTAGTGGCGGCGGTAACGGTGGCAGTAGCGGTGGTAGTATCCGAGTTCAGGGGTGGTTAGAGGTGTAGGTACGGTCCACGGCCCCGTGGGCATAGGGCGCAGGCAGAGGGTTGGATGGGTATTGATCAGCCGAGCGGCCAACAAGACGCCAGGATACCCACTATACCCGCACGCGCGCGCATCCTGCTACTCTACTACTAGCATCCTTGTCATCGTCCGTGTCGCACACACATCACGCCCACGCGACATCACGTACGCACCAGCACGCGCTACGGATGTCTACTATATATCTGCTACCACACGGACCAACATAAGCTAACACCATCATCTATAACGCCACCCGCACGAACTCGTTCGCTCCGCTGTGTTCGTTGTTCGACGATGGAAGCGAGGAGGTGAGCTTGAGAGGGACGGATAGAGAGGGACGAGGATGATGAGATTGAGAGGCTCGGAGAGAGGGAAAGGAAAGAGAGGAGAGTAGAGAGAATCAGAGGAAAATTTTGCGATGCTAGACGGTCGGCAAGACGCCACTGCAGGGTGGTTGCTGTAGACACCAACACTAAGGCATATCAACCCCACCGGTGTCGAATACACTATACACACTCGCAACCTTCACGGGCATAAACTACCGTCGTCTGTAACATTACCCTCTATACCGCCGAGACTTTCCACATGTATTTTGCGACAAAGACAAAGAGACACGAGCGTCGAGGAGTTACGTGCACTTGAGAGAGAGAAAAGGGATGAGAGTTTCTACTACTAGGCAATCAACAGACTTTGGCCTTGCAAAGATGTCGTACGTAGAATTATCCTACATTGCTCATTTAACATACACGCCTTAATACACACAAATCCAGTATATATACATACATTATACATATATTTATATATACACGTATATATATATATATATATATATATATATATATATATATATAAATGTATATACCAGTTTCGTTTGTATAAGATGCAATGTAAATTGCTACTGTGTATAGTAACATCATCCACACTACACTCCCGTACGGAATTTGAGACATAGGTAGGGGAACGAAGACAGTTCTCAATTCTCGAGCAAGAAGGATAGAGATTCATGTTGCTAGTTAGGCAGCCAATGAGATCCCCTTGCAAACTAGACAATATACGTATCAAGAACATCGCTGACCAGCGCTTTGTCCTCCTGTTGGAACCGAGACGAAAGATAGAAGCAGAGAGAGGTTAAAGGGAGAGAACTAACCAAAGAGAATGTGAAGAGTGGATTTTGGAGGGGTTGGCAAGAATGAGACGAGGAGTTTCCCGTTGATGCTACCAGCACGGTTGGCGAGACGCCTTCGCAAGATCCTGATTGTATTCTACACCACTACTATTACTATTTCTCTCTCTCTCTCTCTCTCTCTCTCTCTCTCTCTCTCTCTCTCTCTCTCTCTCTCTCTCTCGTCGCTGTATCAGAGACGACGAAGACACGCGCAGAATGCCAAACGGAGACGAAGCGCGAGTAAGTAGATCGAGAGAGTGGAGTTTGCGGGGTTTGATGCGTGGGAGGAGGGTTGGCGGGAGCTGGGAGGGGAGGCGAGACAGAGTTCACGTCGACAGAGCTACCGCCGCGACATAGTGCCCCCGATTGCGATATATATCCGCCCTCTCTCCATCCAACCCTATGCTTCTGCCACCCACACATTTCGATCCTCCCTTCCCGCTCATCCTCTTCCCTCCCTACGGACCCAACCCCTTGCGTCGACTTCCCATCCACCACCTATTTCACTTCAACCATCCCTCCCCCCCCTCTCTCTCTCTCTCTCTCTCTCTCTCTCTCTCTGCCACTTTCCATCTACGAGGTCTCAACCCCTCTTCTCACCACCACTCTTCGCCACCATTGCGCTTTTGCCACCGTTCCGCAATGCTCTCGGACTCCGTGTTGGTGTTGAGAGGGAGTGAAAGGGGGAGATCGGGCGCGAGAGTGGCTGGTGGGCGACTCTCGGCATCGCTTCTTCTACGAAGAAGCATGTATATGGCACTACTGCAAGAGGGGCGCTTCTTTGCGTCGCTTCTCTCCCTTCTTTTTTTTTTCTTTCGAGGGTCGGAGGGATGGCATTCGTCGGCTACGCGAATTCGGAATCTCCCCGCTGACAATTCACAGCACCTAGATCGACGCCCGCGCTTGCGCCTGCTTACATCGATATGCACGGTTATCGATATATCGAGTGCTCTGAAACTTCCACTTTATCCTTCTGCAAGTCTTTTTCACTGCATCTCTGTTAAGAATCAAAGGAAAGTCTTACGTAACTCTTTTGTTTGAATATATAATCAACACATGTTGCATCTCATAATTATATTCCGGTGTGACACAATTTTACGTCTCCCTTTTATATAAAATTTTACAAATATCATAATATAAAAAGTGTATAATGTATCAATTTTTTACATTTAATACTTTTACAGCTATCGCTTCTTAAAATAGGGGCACATATCATTTTATGAAATTTTCTTCTCAATGACACGCTTAATATAATAGAAAGACTAAAGTTTTCGCTGCTGAATAAATCTTTTCACTAGTACGTCGCCATATCTCTGGATGGTTAATACGCATGATTAATTCCACCTTCGATTCTTCATAGTGCGATGCTCATTTGGTACGCGCACAATGGCGCACAGGGAGATGATAAAGGGGCTACGACGGGAATTTCCATAATCAGAGATCGTTCTCGGAGCCCGGTAACGACGTGTATGGAAAAGGATGATCCTCTACGATGATCCTCCTTTCTTTCGGGCACGTGTATACGCCGTGTGTTCCGATAAAGCGGTAGCAATTGGCGGGTTTCACGAGGCATTCCCACCTGCCGTAGTACCACCGCACCGTCGCGCAGGCATACACAGGCTACCGCTGCCGTCCACGTGCCCACAGGACTCTCCTCCTGGGAAGGTGCACCGCGAGCCGCGAGCAGAAGTCGAGCACACCTTCGAAGTAAAGCAGCTTGTTGGGAGCACCTGTACGCGTTGGGAGCCGCGCGCGCAAGATGTCTCGTCGCCGCTCATCGTCATCATATTATGTAACGACGGTTGTTGAGAGGCGCGTCGTGTCGCGTATCTTCCCTTTCTCACGCATTTCTTCCGACTAATCGACTTCGCCACGAGCTTTATCTAACCGGAACGAGGACGGAGATGCCGTCGGCGCTTCGTGATAACGACGAACAGAAGATGTCATTGTTCTGCCTTGTAGCCGTACGATTATCAATCAACATTATAAAGTGTATTAGGAAATGTATTAGAACAATCAAAGCGTTCATTTTAATTACCTTGAGTAACCTCACGTTTTAATCGGAATAGATAAACTTTTTAAAAATGTTGTTTCGTATATATATATATATATATTCTAGAACTAATTCTTTAATTAATTAAGGGTAAACAATTTTTTGGATGAATTTTTTCTTTTAGAAATAATAAATAACGCTCAACTTTCACTTGCTCGTGTCTATATTTAGCCGTGTCCATTACTGAAACATACGTCGTAATAAATTATGAAATCTTATACCAAAATGATCGAATGAAATCGTATCATAGCTATTGAGGGGAGATCGCCTTGCCTGCTTCCAAAGTCTGTCCTTTCCTTTGGCGGTAGAAATGAAGAGAATCGTAAAGCACGGGTAGAAGTCGTAAGACGGAAGGAGTAAAGATGAGGGTGAAGCTCTAGAGAGTAAGTGAGCGAGCAAGGGAGAGACATTGCGGAATGAGTGACTATGAGGAAGAAGGATGGAGGCAGAGGGAAGAAGAGAGTATATATGTATGTTTGCGTGTGAGAGCAAGAGAGAGTTAGAGAGGGAGGGAGGGGGAGAGAGAGAGAGAGAGAGAGAGAGAGAGAGAGAGAGAGGGAGAGAGAAGGTGAGGTCCGCCGCAAAATACAAGTTGGTAGGATATCGACCAGCCGGAAGTCTGAGTAGTTGTTGCCATGGAGACGCTCAAGTCAATTTGACCTGGGCCAACAGTCACCGGCATACTGATGCACGATATGCCATCCCATTATTCATATGGTTTTTACACGGTAAAACATATTTCGCGGCGCGATTCCCCAACGGCGTATATCGTTTCGCGAAAGCCTGGAAACCTCCCTGCAGTGGAGCACGATCTCGGGATCACTACGAGAACGAAAAGAATTCCTCCATCTTGAATTTATCTTTTAAAAAAATCGCGTTAAAATAATACGTTTTCAGAACAGAATTTTAATTTAATTTAAAATATTCCTGGAAATTCATTGATCGTAACCGAAGTAATCGATATGCCAAGAATAGGATCTTCTCGGATTAAAAAAAAAAAAAGCATTACGAGATTATTTTATTCTTTTCTTTATATCACTTTAGAAGTGTACCGTTCACAAGATTCAATTATTACCGCCGCAAATCGTCGGTTTATACTACAATTATTTGGAAAACTATTTCTCTAAAGGAAAGAACTTTGAACTTCAAACAGACAAGCCAAGTTCGTTTTGAGCATATCGCATACCACGCAATGCATGCAGACAACGTTGAAAGAAGCGAGGGAGGATGACCGATCGGGCAGACTCCTCGGATTCGGCGGAGGGTCGAAGCTACTGTCCGGAAATAGTCTTATACCTCGATGGTAAGTGCGCTCCAAAAATAGCGAGATTCCGCGGTCCCAATTTCTCGTTTTTGAGCGTCTGGCTTCGCGAGAACAAGGTTGGCACGTCCTCCGAAGGATTCAATGAAAAATCTTGTTGCACGCCTCTCTAAACGTGGGCAGACAACTTCAATTCAATATTACGGCATTTTCTTCCAATCGCGCAAACGCGATTAAAACGGCAAAAAGAAGGAAACGCAGGATTAAAATTCTGATCGAAAGAATCGGATAAATAGATAACTCGATTTCGCTGGAAAACTTTCTCAGAATTCGCGGGATTGCAAGCACCTGCCGGGCTTGCTAATTAAGGGTTCACTACAGGCTATTCAAAATGGCATGTGTGAAGCCAAACTTAATCGACGATCTGATTATTTAATGTGTTACGTGTCGATCGATTTCAATTTATCCTTTATTCATCCGCCCCACATTATCCCACATTTTCCGTTTTAGCATAACGTCGAAGTTGACAACCTATAAATATTATTAATACAGCGTGATCATTATAAGGTACCGATGTCGAGAACGTTAGAGCAAAAGCAACACATTCCGATTTGTGAACGATATTTTTGACGAAAGACATAAATACATGCATCAGGAAAGTTCCAATCATTTTATTTGCATTTTCTCAGGCAGGAATTATCTACCGTGAAATTATTATATTATTAGAACTTTGATATATTTGGAGCATGTTTCTCTCGTAGCCCTTTGTAGCTAAAGAGAAATATATTTTGAGAGGCAGGTCTAAGGCACCCGTACAAAGTAAGCAAAATAGGTATTCATGGGTAATTTAAGTACAAAGGTATTACAAATATAAAACAAAAATTATAGAAAAGTATACGAGTTTATCTTTTTACAGCGTTCCTTTTATGCTCGAATAATCTCCAGATATAGTCTGACTAATTTATAAATCAAAATCAGTAAAAAAGAAGTAATTTATTAAAGATTAATTCTCAATTAATAAATAATCAATTGAATAATTCAATTTATAATAAGTAATAGAACTTTTTTATTCGAACTCGTATATAAATTTAATGATCTCTCTAAATTGTACGCTTAAAGTATCACATTATATTTTATTGTTAGTATATATTAAATGCTAATTAATGCATGCTCTTAATTAGCGTCAAAATTATTATTCTAATTAAAACTGATGAAGAAAAATCGAGATATATATAACGTTCACACAATTTGGATACGGTTAGTCCGCGTACGATAATTTCGCTTGGTTAAATTAACCCTACGTTGATACGGCATAGGTCACCCTCCTCCGAGTACTTCTCCTTCTCGCATGAACTATTCGGTAATACGAATAGCTGACACGCGTGACGCGGGTATTGCGTATGTGCGTGCGTACGCGCGTGCGCGCGCATCTATATAATCAGCGTAGTGGTGAAGTGAATATGGTGTGCCTACTACGAATCTAGCTATCGATGATGTAGACTTAATCTGCATATATGTGCATATATATATATATATATATATATATATATATATATATATAATTATGTGCCTGTACAATACATGTGCATCGGCGGCGACGCTTATGCATTTACGCGGCATTCTCGTCTTTGGTTATATTTATATACGACTAGAATGCATGACACATAAGTCGAAAATAGCTCATAGAACGTTCCATTAAATGAGCTGCGTGATGAAATGCTGTCAGATTCGCATAAAGCCTACCACTATTTCGATTCGCGCGAAAACGTCGGAGTTACTAAAGTTGTGAAAATGCCTGACTTCGAAGGAAACACGCTTGTTATGCCAAATAGTTGAGTGATTAAATACAATCGTATGCCACAGATTTGAGAGATAAAATGTCGTCCCTTGAGAATTTAATCAAACAATATAGAATTTGAAATAAAAAAAAGATGTATTTCTATTTCCTGAATATATTTTAAAATAATCAATTTCAAATATGTAGTATTTGCAAATAAGTAGGAATAGTGTGAAGAAAAGAGTGCATCCTTTTTAGCTCGATGTGCAGTATTTTATAATCACCTTATACGTGATTTGTATCTTCATGATAATCAATACCGATTAAAGTTTACTTTTCACTTGTTCTTAAAATCGTAATTAAAATGGTAATTTTGGTTTGGAAGTCGCCACTTGAATTACAGTTTGTCTTTTATATTCAGCGAAGGGAAACCAGCCCTCTCCATCCTTAACTTACTCATCGCTGCTCCGCATGTTCGAGAAAGTAATTTTCGTTTGAGCTATTCTATCGCCCCTCGAACGAATGATTACATCATCCAAGGGGGATGCGTCGTTCTCGCACCCATCCAGCGGCGGATTAACTTGATGCGCAACCCCGTCACTAAAATTCATAATCCGTACAGGCTGTACAAAATACGTATTTCTCTGAGAGAGAGAGAGAGAGAGAGAGAGAGAGAGAGAGAGAGAGAGAGAGAGAGACAGAGATGAAAAATTTTCTATACGTAAATTTATTTTTTTTTTTCGTATTATTGTTGCGTATATCATAAAAACTAAAAATATTATTTTGAGCAACATCTGATAAAGAACCGAGTTAAAATGTATTTCTATTACAAACAAATTTACATTTTTTTCTGGAATCTTATTTGATTGTATTAATTTTCTGTTATTCTCAATGTACTTCTATAGAATCGTCTTTTTACATTATTTAAATAATGTACAAATTTGAATAAATAAAATAAAGTAGACACCACAATTTGTGTAAAAAAATTTTTTTTTTTTAAATAAATTTTCTTTCAAACATTATATCATTTCATTTTTCATATACTACCAAATTTTAAAAAATATGAAAAACAATTAGAGAAACAATTATATTTAGCGAAGCGTATAGTATAATATTTTTGTATTTGTATAACTGAGATATACTATTGGATATTCAATTATCAATATATTGATTTGCGGACAAGTATAAATTTTTCTTAATGTATCATGAACATAATCTTCGCAGCTTTTATATTAAAAAAGAGAAATATCTTGAGGAGGGTGACATCGCACGACACAAAGAATAGATATATAACGTTCTGCTGCTCTTTACTCAAGAAACTATTAGGTTACCGAATAATTCATGCTGGGTCGCAACCCGCCAATCCGGTGGCGCGCAACGTACAACGACGATGACGCCGAATCCAAAGTTCGTGGGGTCGTGCAGGATGCGACGAGAGTCGAGAGAGGCAGGACAGAGAGAGAGAGAGAGAGAGAGAGAGAGAGAGAGAGAGAGAGAGAGAGAGAGAGAGAGTGAATGTGTGTGTGTGTGTGTGTGTGTATGTGTGTGAGTGGGAGAGAGATGCTAGGAGAATATAACAGAGAATAGAAGGGAGAGCAAAACTGAGAGCGGGTATACTCTGTTGCCAATCTCACCCTGACACCCTATATCCTGTGGGGGGCATTGCCACCCCATTCGCTCCATAATCATCTCTCTCCTTCTACATACTCTCGATAGAGAGAGCGTGAGAGAGTAAGAGAGCGCAAGAGAGTGAGAGTGAGAGAGTGAGTGAGTGAGTGAGTGAGTGACTGAAAGAGAGAGAGAGAGAGAGAGAGAGAGAACCAAAAGAGTGAGCTAAGAGTGAAGATGAAGGGTAAGCACCGAGGTAAATAGGCAAAAGTGAGATAGGTAGATTCTGAAAAGAAAAGAAGAAAACAAAATTAGGAGATAGACGAGCCCTGAGAAAGAACTCAACGGACAGCGGAGAAACGAGCCGGACGAATATACAGGAAGAAAAGAAAAATGAAAACATGGGAGAGATAGGTATTTTAAACAAGCAGAATGAAAGAGGATGAAACTGGTCAAAAAAAGGTGGCGCAATGCAAAAATCGGAGCAATACGAGCAGATGTGCAAGAGGGAGAGAGAAAAAGAGAGAGAGAAATAGGATTGAATCCAGAAGTAAAAAGGATAGAGTTAACGTTGCAAGAGAGAGAAAGACTGAAAAGAGCATTAAAGAAAGGAGAAAAGAGAATAGAGAGACAAAGATGTGAGAGAAAGAAAAGGGAGAGGGGGAGGAAGAGGGGAGAGGAGAGAGAGAGAGAGAGAGAGAGAGTTGAATAAGGCTAGAGCTGTTGGCGTTCCGACCCGACCTCTCATCCCCATTCCTATCTCCACCCACCCTCTGAAACACCCCCTCGCCGCACTACCTCATCTCCACATCCCTATGCCTCCACCTCGCCTACCATGGCACAACCACCCACCTATCCAGCCCACCGACCAACCATACCACACAGTAACACCCCAACCGACAGATCAATACCTACCAACTACCAAGCTGCTCCCAGATTATCATTCTATCCGACTACTTTGAACGGCCTCGAAAATTGAGTGACCGCGCGCCGGTCGAGGGTCACACTTGATGCATGTATAAACAACCTTCGTGCAAATGTTAAACGCTGCCTACGTGCAACAAACTACGCGGATTCATCGTGCGCGAGATAACATCAATCATCGCGGTGGATGTTCCACGAATTCGCGTGCTTGCCGACGAGATTCGTTATATTCAGGGTGTCACAAAAACATTCTACATTAACCGCATGATCTAATGGACAAATTGAATGAAAGATTGCTTCAAGTAAGAATTGAATCTTACTTGAAATAAAGAAAATTAAAATACAACATTTCTTTTAATTAATTTTTCACAGCTGATC
>NW_017304450.1:1111120-1118616 GCF_001594115.1 Trachymyrmex septentrionalis | reverse complement strand
AAAGAAAATTAAAATACAACATTTCTTTTAATTAATTTTTCACAGCTGTGGATCTTTTTTTTTTAACAAAATTTTAATCAAATCTTTTGATATTTTATTTTTTTGATTATGAAAATGCTTTATGTTTAAAAAATCGATTGGGAATCATCAAATTAGTTCTGAATGGAGAATTAAGAATAGGATAAAAGTTTTCATAATTGTCAATAGATAACGACTAGATGGTAAAGCAAGTAATTGAAATTTCACACGATCTCAGATTCAGATAATAATAGCAGCTGTCGATATAAAATTTTATTTGTATTGGTAGTTTGCGAGAAAAGTTCACGATGTACGGGAAAATCTCAGAAGTGACTTCAACTTCAAGCCGCGAAAAGTAGGTCGAATCTCCAAATAAGATTCTCCATTTACGAACCAAAAGGGAAACGAACGTGCGATTCATCAACGGGAGCTCTTTATCCACTTTTACCAGCTCGATGAAATTAATCGGATTCCCTGGTGTGAATCGCTTTGATGGAGTGCACTTTTGCGTTCTATGAACTACGTGATTTGGTTAAATAGCGGATGGATGGACGGAGCGGGGATTATTATCATGCTTGAACCGCTACGTGTCCTTTATTGCTCTTATTTCTTGCTACGCGTTGCACCTATCCATAATGAGCCGGCAATTTTTCAGAGTCGAACGACCTTATGATCGCATACGCGTTACGTCAAATTAAAGAGCAACAGGTGTCTCTGCTGATCATCCGATGTACTCCGCGTTAAAATAGTAGCGGCGCGATATGACGGCGCCGCCGGGATATATTCATTCCGACATGGATAAAAAGCGTGTCAGAATATTATCGCGCGTAATTGGATCTTTAAGCTCGAGATCTCAAATATCGAACTGTAACTGAACATCCTGCGGTTATTTCTGCTAAATAACTGGTATTAATTAACCGATCAGTTTCAAAATGTTTCTAACGTTAAAACAGAATAATGAAATAGTGAATAATTAAATATATTATTTGTATTTTGTTATACTTAACAATATTTTATTTCTTGTTTTATTTAATTTGTTTTTGAAAAACTTTTTATATTTTCAATGTTGAGTTAATTTTGAAAAAAGCTTATAGAGAATGCAGATTCATTATATCACTTTAAATCGATAATTACGTTATCGAAATTGATTTACTAAAAAGATCAATAGTCCATAATTGGAAAAAACAACATTAACATCAATAGATAAATTTAACGATTTAAAATAAACACACGCGAGTATGATTGAACTATTCTTATTTTATATAATCCGGAAAGATACAGTTTTATTGTTAATTTGAATACGCTACCGATATTTGCCTCGTTTTGAAACTACTGTTGTAGTTCTCCATTGTTAGACTCCAGGAATAATAAACTAAACTAATTTCATTTGATATTATTTCAAAGGGAACGAAACAAATTCATTTAACCTACCCGGGTTCTAAATATAAAAGTTATACACGCGCAGTGCGTAGGAACGTTCAATTATTCCGACCTTAACCATTCTTAGCAAGGACGCTCACCGAGAGGCGCAATACGTCACCGACAGAGTCGACCAACGTCATGGGGGCGCCTCGGGTGACGTCAGTGGCATGCTAAATGAGATTAGGCTTGCAAGGGTTTATTTGCGGCCCACGCATTTTACTTCCCCCGCAAGGGAAACGTCATGTAGTATGCAGGATGTATCTACATACTTATACGCGGCACCGGAGGCGCGTATCTTTTAAATGCACTCCGCTTCCTTCGATTAAACTTTTTTATGCATTTATCAAATTTATTTATTCATTTATTAAATCATTCCATAATGTAAAATAATTTTGTCATTGATATAAAAACAAATTACAAGAATGTAATATTGAAGGATATATACACGCCATTATGAAAATTCGCATTCAATCATTTAAGTATATTGGCTTAAATGTAAATTTAAATTAATAATTCATTTAAGTGTATTGAAACTTACTTCACTAATTTTTTTCTCATAAATTGTGCATTTAAAAAAAAGTCCTTAATGATAAATAAAAACTTGATAATAATTTTTGGGGGATAAAAACCATTTTAACGAAAGCCTGATTAATTATATAAACTAATCTACTTTGTCTGCATACTTTTCTTTACTCTCGTTTTTCTGATTTCTTTGCAAATTCTTGAAAATAGATTACAGTGGTAGCTGATCATGACGTTACGCTTTTTAAGATTTCCTGACAGGAAATAGAATAGTAGCAGGTTATACGTATTTATAAATAATGTTCGTTTATTTAAGATTGAGAATGTTAAGATTGACACGACGAGTTGGACACTGTGTATACATATTTCTCATCGCATTCTCAGCACACTCATTTAGTGTGGGAAATGCAAAGGAAGGTATCCAGAGAAGTGCAATACTTATAAGACGAATAAAGATAGAAGGGGAGAGACCATAGAGAAAGAAACAACGATAAGCTATCGGAAAGTTGGCAAGAACTAGAGAAGGGTGTAAAAGAGAGAAAAGAAAGGAAGAGAAAGAGCAGGAAAGCAGAAAAGAGAGAAAGAAGATAATAAAGAGAAAAGAAGAAAGAAAGATATAAACGCAAAAGAGAGAGAGGGAGAGTTGAAGAACAATGAAGACTAGAATAGGGAGGAGGTTCGGAGGAAGGGATGAGAAGAAGAGAGAGAAGGCAGTAGCGAGTGATATCTGACAAAGGGAAAGGGACGAAGATTTCCTGGCGGCAAAGCGCCTCGTGCTGCTGGAGGCGGCGGCGGCGGCGGCATAAATCGGCTGAAGGGAAAACTTTTTGGGCGCGGAGTTGCCGGTCGGTATGTCCGCGCGCAAACGCGCGTATGTGCATGTATATGTACACATATGTGTATGTGGTTTTATCTGACGGTACTCGGGGATGTTGCGGGTTGATTTATCGCCTGTCGTTGCCATGGAAACCTCGGCGTGACCGGCTTGCGCGACACCCTCATATCCGAGTCGACTCTGGTTTGCTCTATTCCCCGCCGCGTCTCACTCGCTTCTGCTCTCATCCCCCTCTTTCCCCGCTCTATACGCATCGCTCTATCTCTTACTCGTCCTCGCTTTCCTCCGTCCTCATCGCCTCACCCCCTTCGCCGTAGGCTTCTCACCGTCTCTCTCTCTCTCTCTCTCTCTCTCTCTCTCTCTCTCTCTCTCTCTCTCTCTCTCTCTCTCTCCGCCAGACTTTATCCCCTCTCGACTGCTCTTCTCTCTTTCTTCGCAGTACACGCGATCTATGTCCCCCTTCATCACATGCCACCCCAAACCCGATCCCTCTTCCTCTCTGTTTGCTCTACGTATGTCTTCTTGCCTCTCCAAACGAGTCTTCCTCTTCGATTCTTTCCTCCTTTCATTCTTCTGTAAAGTCATTCCATCTCGTTTTCGCATTCTCTACGCTTCGCTTCTATCACACTATTCTGTCCCTCGTTCATGCTGTTTCTCCTTAATCGTATCATCTCCCTCGCACCCTTTAGACACCTTTCTCTCTCCTTCATTCGTCTCCACTCTCGTGCTCGTTTCCTCTCTCAGTCGAACTCCCTTCGAAGATCCCTTCGTTTCTCGTCATTCGTCTCTTTCCATCCCTCTAGACTTCTCCTCGCCCACTCCCTCCTACATTCTCTCTCTCTCTCTCTCTCTCTCTCTCTCTCTCCCCCTCTCTCTCAACAAGAACCAGTACCACTAGCACACCCACGCTACCACCCTATAACCTCCCCGATCGCCCTTTTCCACGCTCCTGACCGGGAATGCGCCCTCATCTCCCACTCTCTGTCTCTTTGTCTCCCTCTCACTTTCTCTCTCCCTCTCTTTCTCCTTTTCGTCTCTACATCGAGCCTCTTCATCTATTCGCCTACCCTTCCCTAGTTTCCTTTCCTTCGCCCATTCTCATCTTCCCTTCGGTATGCACCCTACGCCACTATCGCCCTCCGTCGCAAGGCCGAAACTCCCTGGAGTAACGTCAAAGAGCCGAGTATCGGCGGAATCCTCCGCAAGGAACTGCACATCTCCGCAATCTTCCATCGGCGATGCCTTCAATCATATTGACACGGGCCTATCTTTTTATTAAGTCTTGCAATCCACACATAAGTCCATTCGTGCGAATAATCAAGACATGTCTTTTTACTCCGTTTGTGTTTAATTCATAATGCAAGTTTGAATTAGTGAATGACGTAACCGTGCTCTTGGCATCATGACATTTGCACACTTTATTTTGGGGATTTATTTAAAAAAGGAATAAATTAAATTCTTATGTAGAAATTTCTTCATCAATTAAATTGTCTTTATTCTCATAAATTATTTTATGTTTCTTTTTTATTTTATGTCTAAATTATTTTTATACTTATTATTTTAAGTTTGAATAACGATATCAACTTTACTAATCAAATGCCCATACACGAATTAATTCTCTTTCTTTCCCTCTTTAGCTGATTCATTTGTATTCTTCGAATTTGAATAATCATACTATTCAACATTCTATCAATTAATAATATTACTGGCTTACACTATTATGGAATAATATTTATAATAGTGTTTGTTAATGACATGCACTATTATATAAAACATTTTTACTTTTTTTTTCCTTTATTTTTAACATATCAACATTTATTTCTTATATTCCTACAAATTTAATTTTAGAGCCGAATTGATTTGTCGAGCTGGGTTATCGACTGAGTCGCAAATGTCCAAGGTTGAAATAATTTTTTAAATTATATTGTAAATATAATATAATATAATAAATATATATAACTTATAATATAATGTAACGTAAATATAATGTTATTCAAATCTAAAAAATAGAACAATACCTTATGTGAAGTATAATTATATAGTAACTTTTTTATTTGTTAAATATAATAGAGAACTATATTGATTAATTCATATTGTTCATTAAATATCTTTATATTTTAAGAGAATCTACATAATAATATTACATTTTACAGCATATTATCGACTGTCGTTAATACGTTCTCTAAATCCGGTTCCGCGGTCAAATTCTAAGATTGAAAAGCATTCGAGACCCATACTATGAACATGTTCGGATTCGCAACTTTGCAGATTGCACTTTCGTATCGATCGCAAGAACGACGAAAGATTCATCTTACACGTCGGACCATCTGCGCGTTATTCGCTCCCACGATTTTAACGCGAGCTAGATGCTTGACTGAAGGAGAGAATCGATTGGCATATGCAGGCCCAATTAGGGATGCAGCTGAGAATTACGAAAGTATCTTACACCATCGTTGAATTACTTTCTTGAGAGACGATCGCGAGTTTCATAACAAGAGGTCCCAATTACTTTCACGAATAATTCCGCGCTGCTTAGAGACGCCGATAGACTATCGAATAAAACGTTTAACCAGACGATCGCGCAAATCTCCGTCATAGCAATACGACTTCCTGATTTTTTCCGAGGACAGTTCAGACACCGAGGCTGGTGCGAAGTGGAATTTCATGATACATAATAGTATCAATACTTTCACTATCTAGATTTATCGTGAAATAACGTCAATTTAAATTGCTTTAAGTAAAAATACTAATGAAAATTTTACAATTTTAATATCGTAAATCAAAACTGTAGCATTTATTGAAATAAAAAAATAATGTAATAATATTATTGAGAGCAGTTCTAATTCGAACATTATATCAATTTATTTCTTATGCTACATCAAAAGTATTCAAAATTATTTGTTTTATTAAAAGCACAAATTACAACAAATGGTACTGAGACTTGAGCCAATTATCGCTATGGTCAACATTAGAATATATATTACATTATTCTTTTAAAATAAATCTAATAAGTATCATCGAGAAATACAAAGAATAAAAAAATGTCTGATATCGAAGTAATTCTCCAAATTACTTGAAGGTGCTGCATTCCTTGGAAATTAAATGGAAACTAGTATCGAACGATTAGCCGATGGTAAGAGTAATCCACGAATATTATGCCTCTGTATTATCGACGCCAGGCGATTATATTTTGCATTTAAACGTACGTACATATCTTTATGGTGTGTCGAATTAGCGAGATAAATTCGCGACGCTTACACCGGGACGCTTTTCAGCGGATTGATTTCTTTTCCGCAATAATCCAAGACTACGTCGTATCGCGGGGCATCCTTTTTACTCACGGGCATTAACTAATTGAAATGGAGGAGCGGCCAGGGAAGAGAGTAGATGGGTGGTCGAAAAAGATTTACACAAAGAGTAAAAGCACGAGCAAAAACGAGCGGGCAACAAAAAAGCCGACGGCTCTGGAAGGAGAAACCAGGGCGCCAGAAATGTTCTCGGGCAGTCGTTGTCGGTCTCATTGTTATCGACCCGCTGGGATCTCTGGCGTCATTGCTAACGTGATCACGTCGTGGCTATCACCTTCCTACCGGGCAGCACCTTCCTATATCCACGTCGTGACGTAGTTTCGTGCTTCGCCGCGAAAGGTCATAGCAACATCCGTATATATTCTGGACCGACTGTTTGCTTTTAAGAAAAATTGCGAAAAAAGAATTTTCCCCATAAAAAAATTAAATGTCATTTCTTTAATTCCACAAAATGTAATTAGGTCGCTGAATTACATTTATAATTAATTGCATCAGTACTCGATCATATAGAAATTTAACGGAATAAATAAATTTAGATAACGAAACGAATTTTGAATTAAAAGATTTGTCGTTTTAATTTATTCTTTTCAATCATTACGACTATTTTAGAAATATTTCTAATTGTTTTGCAGCAATCACTTTTATGTATAATGTTTGTATTTTCTCTGAAATTTTATCTTTCCTTCGTTTATTGCATTTACTTAGATATTATCAAAAACAAACTTCTATTTTATTGTAAAGTATCACATTTAAATATATCACTAAATTTTGTATTATTTATTTGTTTAATATGATTAAAATGTATATACATATTTATTATATACAAATTCATTGTATTAATATTATTACAGTAATTAATCTTTTTAATTATAGAAAATAATGTTATTTTTAGTTTATCACATATTTTTAGCATTATTTTCAAATAATAGTTTTTAATAAGATTTAAATGATAAATATGTAAATTATTACGTTTCAGTTCATAAATTATATATTTGTTATCGCTTCATAAAAGCAGAAAAAAATTCACGCTTTGTACAACAACGAAGAACGGGTTGCATACAACTAGGTTATAAAGATAAATATTGATGCAAAGCTACACCTTTCTTGTGCTAATCCTACTAATCAGCGACGTGTTGGAACAGTAAGGATGGTGAGTAAAAATAGTTTTGACCTTCTTAATTTTTATAGCTATCCTTATTTATATTCTAGTCACGTGTTGTGACTTCTTATGACAGAATAAAGATTGCGGAAACTTTGTTATTAATGTTTTTCGAATTATTCATAATAACAATTATAATGCTGAACATGTACGCAAAGCAATACATTTTATTAATAGTCTTTTAAAACATAAAAAATATATTGTGCATGATTAAGTATGGTGGAAATACATA
>NW_017304450.1:1109933-1110844 GCF_001594115.1 Trachymyrmex septentrionalis | reverse complement strand
TATATATATATATATATATATATATATTTGTATTATAGAAGCAGGATAAAAAAATATGTACGTGTATAAATATTGCTAAGTAATATGTTTTTTAAAAATAATTACAATCCATTGATATTCTTAAAATTGAATATTATAAAACTTGAATATTAAAAATTAATTTTTAATATTTATTATGAAAAAATATTGAAGCATTCTAAGCTATAAATACAAACATTTTAAAACAAATCATTTCATGAAAAATTCTTAAAATAGCATTATCCTCAGTCACACATGTGTAATCTCTATACCATCGCTTTTTTTTTAAAAGTTCAATAATTTTTAGTATTTTTTTTTAATTAATTTTATTTTATAGCAATTGACTTCTATCAATTCCTTTTATATTTTTATTAATATACATCTACTTTTAATTCAATTTTTTTTTAAAACCTTAACTTAAAATCACTATGATAAAATATTTGTTCCTACTTTGTCTTTTATTAGTTATTTTTTTATTTAATGTCATAAAATATAAATTTAAAAGGTTTAAAAGTGGAACATCTGTGATAATAAAATATCTTTATATGTCATGCGGTGTATTGTTTTCAGAATATATAATACACAAGATAAGGAACACGATACATAATCTGTGAAGAAAATCCTGCAAAATGACTAATACGTTACACGGCTTTATCACGTTTGTATTTTTAAGAATATGCATACTCTTGTCTATATAAATGAGCAGAAAATTTGCTTAAGATTATAACGGTTACAGAGTGTGTAACAAAGTACATCTAATATAATAATATAAGACGAACAATTCCATATAGTTGCAATAAAAAGTTGTACAGAAAATACAGTGAAGAACAAAATGTTACGTCTAAGTATTTCGATTGGATTGTTTATTTTATATGGAACTGTCTTGACAGAGG